>NW_025348750.1:0-1541 GCF_016433145.1 Gracilinanus agilis
AACAGCTAGTTAATATATTTATCAATAAAATGTATGTTTATATTTATTCAGTCTAATATTTATATTTTATTTAATATAAAATTCACACATAAAATTTACATATTTATTAAACATATTAATCAACAACAGCTAGTTAACATATTTATTAATAATGTATGTTTATATTTATTTAATCTAATATTTATATTTTTATTTACTAGAAAAGCTATCAACAATATTTATATATTTATTTAATATATTAATCAACAACAGCTAGTTAATATATTTATCAATAAAATGTATGTTGATATTTATTTAATCTAATACATTTATTTTTATTTAGTATAAAATTTATCAATAATATATATTTAAATATATTAATCAACAACAGCTAGTTAATATATTTATCAACAAAATGTATGTTTATATTAATTTAATCTAATATTTATAGTTTTAATATAAAATTTATCAATAATATTTTATATGTATCAAATATAATATTTACCAACAGTATTTATATATTTATTTAATATAATATTTATGTTTGATATAATATTTATCAACAATGTTTATATATTTAATAGAATATCAATAACATAGATATATTTATTTACTATAATATTTCTATATTTAATACAATATCTATCAATTAAAATTATATATTTGATATGTTTATCAATAATATTAATTTAATATTAATATGTTTACTTTTATTTTAAAATATATTTTCATCAATATTGATATATTTATAGTATTTAACAGCACATTTAACAACATTTGTATATTTATTTAATATNAACAGCTAGTTAATATATTTATCAATAAAATGTATGTTTATATTTATTCAGTCTAATATTTATATTTTATTTAATATAAAATTCACACATAAAATTTACATATTTATTAAACATATTAATCAACAACAGCTAGTTAACATATTTATTAATAATGTATGTTTATATTTATTTAATCTAATATTTATATTTTTATTTACTAGAAAAGCTATCAACAATATTTATATATTTATTTAATATATTAATCAACAACAGCTAGTTAATATATTTATCAATAAAATGTATGTTGATATTTATTTAATCTAATACATTTATTTTTATTTAGTATAAAATTTATCAATAATATATATTTAAATATATTAATCAACAACAGCTAGTTAATATATTTATCAACAAAATGTATGTTTATATTAATTTAATCTAATATTTATAGTTTTAATATAAAATTTATCAATAATATTTTATATGTATCAAATATAATATTTACCAACAGTATTTATATATTTATTTAATATAATATTTATGTTTGATATAATATTTATCAACAATGTTTATATATTTAATAGAATATCAATAACATAGATATATTTATTTACTATAATATTTCTATATTTAATACAATATCTATCAATTAAAATTATATATTTGATATGTTTATCAATAATATTAATTTAATATTAATATGTTTACTTTTATTTTAAAATATATTTTCATCAATATTGATATATTTATAGTATTTAACAGCACATTTAACAACATTTGTATATT
>NW_025348751.1:0-1554 GCF_016433145.1 Gracilinanus agilis
TATATATATATATATATATGATACATAGAGTTTAGATGAAAGCTGACCTTAAAAGGGAAGAAACTAGTAACTGGGAAAGCTGCAAAAGGTCTCCTGAAACTACTTTTTCCAAATTTTCCAATGATCTTTTATATGCCAGATCTAGTGATCTTTTCTTAATCCTCATCCTTCTTAAGCTCTTTTTATTATTTGACTTTATTGACTGGGTATCATAGTGGGTAGGTTATAGCTTTCTAAAATACGAGAAGGATTTTCAAATTAGCCATAAAACTATGAACAAGAGAAAGAATCAGAAGCAATACCAAACCATAAAAAAAATTATAAACATGAGAAGCCACTCTAACATCACCTGTGTAGCCTATTCAAATGATATAAATCCTAAAATATGACAAATAAAAAGTCTTTGATTCTAATTCTATCCATTAAAAAAAGAAGTTTAACAAATATAGAACAATTGCCAAAATGATAACAAAAACCTGTCCCAAAGGAGCATCAATTAATAAACACTGGATTTTTATAACAAGCTGATTAAAAAACAACCCTTCCTTAGAACATGAACACATTTTCAAAATTCTATGGGAAGACTTGTAGATTAAGAGCAACATTACTACATAACACAGGGAGATGCAATGGTGAGGGAAATGAGTTTATAGAAAACTTGGCATGACAACCATCTAAACTAGGTTATCCAAAGAGTTTATAGTTGAAACTAGAAGGAAGACACCACATAGATTAGGAGGGAAAATAGAACAATTATTCTAATGTTTCTATTGTGATTTATTTTAATCATTGATGAGAGTAGAAAATCACGTTTAGACTCTATTATCTCAATGCCTATGGATGGATTCCATATGAAGATATGAAGAAGCAGAAATGGAACTAAAGAAAATGAGGTTGGCAAGGGCTACAAAAAATGGAATTAGTACGCACAAAAGAAAGGCATATGATAGTCAAGGAATTTATTAAAGCATTAAGAGTTTGATTTCCTTTTTTTAAGAAATAGGAGAGAGAAATAAGCTAAGTGATTGGGTAGAATAACCTTGAATGCTATTTTTAAAAAATAGCTAATCTAAGTGATCTTAGACCCTTGACAGAATGCCTCGTTTCAAATCCCACCTCTAATCCTAAGTAGCTATACTACCCAGGCATTTAACCACTATGAGCCTTATTGTCATCATCTATTTTTTAAAAAGGAAGAGGTTTGGATTAGATAGTTTTTAAGGTCTCTTCTAGCTCTAAATTTGTGATCTTGGATTTGTATTATCTCAATTGAGCCTTAAAACAAGCTGGTGAGATATATATATATATGAATGAAAGTAAAATGAATGATAGTAAAGTCCATAATTTTATTTTTTGTTTTTCCACAGTAATTTAGAGAAACTAGGGTAAAGATGAAGAACAATAAGGTATCTGACTCTTCCAGCCAATTCTGATGTTGAAAGAAAGTGAAAAAAGCTGTACATTATGTTCTCAGGATGAATTTTTCTCAATAACAACTGAGGTTGTAACTGCTGATCCTACCACCATTTTCAAGTAAATATAAGAAAAATAATA
>NW_025348752.1:0-12373 GCF_016433145.1 Gracilinanus agilis
AGAACTTTGAACTTTCAAATCCTCTCTTATTCAGATGTTAAATCTGCTGCCAGGTCTGAGAGGTTTATTTGGAATCCTCTCCCTATTCAAATGTTGTCCACTGCCTGAGTAGCACAGTTCCTCCAGTCTGAACTGTTAAGTCTGCAGCCCCAGCGGCACAGTTTCTCCAGTCTGGGAGGTAAGAAATGTAGATGTGGGAAAGGGAATTGCCGAATGTTTGCAGTTTTCCCCTCTGAACTCGCCTTGAAGCTGGGGAAACCAGCAAGCACCAGGTTGACTCTCCCTGGCTCATGATAAGGACGGAAATAACACCAAAGACACAGACCCAGCCAGGACACACAAAAGACGAACTAAGGACGGTTTAAACCTGACAGATTCCTGACTGGCCAAGACAACACAAGACAGAGGTGCGCACACTCACACTCACTTGCCTGGGGGAGCCCAGACAGATCCCAAACAATTAATGTGGGGATCCTGCCTCAGTCCTCTCTCTCCTCCCCACCTCCAGAGTGTCCACTGGCCTTCCTCAGGGGACTCGAACCCCTGATTTGGGGGCCTTAATCCCCAAGACAATCCGGCTGGACTCGAACCAACCGGATGGACTCCAAAGACAGGACTCAAACCTTTTGCTTTGGGGTCCTGTGAGGCCTCGAATCTCATCAGTTCCCGTAGTAATTCCAAGGGAATAGAGAGATCAATTGGTCTACGTGGCCTGCCAATCACACACAGCACGTGCTCCCAGGGTTTCCGACCTTTGTCCGCATGGATCAAAAGGAACTGCATACGTTCCCCAGTCCTCTCTCAGAAACAGGTAGAAGAGGTGCCCGTGGCTGGTAAGCTTGGCTTAGGTTCCTCTGTATCAATCCCGGAGCGGTGGGGCAAGCCGAACCACTTAGCTGTATGCTTACCAGGGCATCATCTTCCCCATCAGTTCAATCACACATCCACACACATGCAGAAGGGGGCCTGGGGTAGGCTCCCTCCTCATACAATGCAAGCACACAATCACACAACCCCATGCACAGGCCACCCAACCCCAGATCTCCTCACCCTCTTGGCTCTTCTGGCAGTGGGTCCTTTCCTGGCCATGAGAGACGAGCCCCCATATGTTGTACCCAAATTTTAATACCTAACCCAGGTTCGATCATGGCCTGAGGAAGAATCACACTGACAATGCAATATGCAAGAAGAGGGTCATTCTTTACTAGCAATAATAGCTAGGGTCGCTAGGCAGAGAGGCATGCCTGAACGACCCCTTGGAATTCTCAGCCAAGAGTTTATATAGAAATGTTTGGGGAAGGGGGTTGGTACATACATAATTATCAAGGTAGTGTCAGGAACAGGTGGTCAGGAAGCATCTGGGGAGGGGGGGGTTTCAGGGTCAGGGGTCTGGAAGCATTTGGCAAATATACATTAAGTAGGCAAATATTGAAAAGCAGGCAAACATAGACAAACATTCCTCAAGAAGGTTAAGATTAGCTTCAGTTTTAGGTTTATGATAGGGGGAGATAAGGAAGACTGTGCTGGGAAACCTTGGGGGCTGGGGGTAGCTTGCCCAGGCCAGAAATAGTTCAGTAGACTGCCAGACTGATTTTTAAATCCAACATTCCCTTCTTTTTCTTTTGATCCTGAGGAATCATCCTCAGGTGGTCCTTTAAAGATTGGTGACAGCACACGCTGTATCAAGGGTGGGGGTTGTCAGTTAATACTGATGCAGGACCATAAGCTAAATGGTGTTAATTCATTCCTTTACAAAAGCTGCTAGGCGGTTAAGAATAAGGGGAAGGGCACATAATGGAAGCAAAGGGATTTTCCTGCCTATAGTTTGCCTGAAAATTTTTTTTCACTATGGGGGTACAATGTTCTATGCTGTCTCTGGGGTACAATGTCCCACAATGTCCCATGCCGTCTCCCCTCCCCTCCTCCAAATGTCTAAGGGAAGAGGGTCGATGGTTTCCATCTTCTGTAGCTTCTTCAAGCTGAGAAGGGGCGTAGAATCTCTGAGAGGGGGAACAGGAGGAGGAGCTGTGGGCACAGGGTCTTCAGAGGCACCTCTGCAGCGAATGCAAGGGTCCTGAAGGCTTGGAGATCAGAGACTTTCCCCAGACTGACAGACAGGTCACAAGGGGGGAGCATCCATCCCTAAGGCAGAAGTATAGAACCTAGGACTAGGGCAAATACTAGAACACCAGATACAAAAAAAGAAAATTAGCACAATAGAAACTGATACTAAACATTAACATTTGGGTGTCTTAGCCAACAGATTTTATCCCCAGAAATTATCCTCTGACAGGAATTAAACCTTTTAGGAAATTTGATCCCTAAGTTGTTTGCAGAGTTGGCATGTGATGTTTCTGTTAAAAAAATATCCTTTCATAAGGCCCACATTAATATGGCATCTATAACTACTTGAATAACAACACTTTACAGATAAATTTCTTTATCCCAGATCCTGGAGGAAATCCAGAAAGCCCTGGGTTATTTCTAGGGTCAAGATCTGAACTTCAGCTGTGGTAAATTAAGGCTTCAAGCTACAAGTCATCTATCACTAAACTTCACCTACTTCTCAAAATGTGTTCCCTAACAATTTGATAGTTTTCCAATTATTAATCTAATAGGTTATTTGGGGAGATGGAAATATTAATTTACAATTTGCATTAAGTGCTGATTATGGGAACTTGCTCCAAAAAGGGAAGGCAGATAGGAAAGCATTTCCTGATGTCCCAAGGGACACATAGTGAGGGGCTCCATGTGTAGGCCAAAGCTGTCACTGGCTCATGCCATCCTTGTGTCACTCAAGCATTAGTAGCCTAGATGGTCAGAAGAGGTCCAGTCCAAGCTGAGCCCTAGAATTGCCTCTAACCATCACAGAACATTCTCTGTCTTTTGCACTATATCACTAATGGATCCCAGAAGCCTTTTCCTTCCTTAAAAGACAAGTCTTTCCCATTACAGCTCAGAGAAATTCTGCTAAGCAGCAGTCTTGAAACAGTTTCCATACCCTCAAACAAGCCTTTCACCTCCCTACCAGGCTGATCACTCAGTTATTCTTACATATTTTGGCAATAATTAACATATCACACTTTAGTCACAAAACCTGAATTAAGGAACAGGAGTGCTGGATTGAGTAGCTCCACAGTAAATATAAATCAGGGCTGTATCGTCTCCTGTACCTGGACCATCTGAAAGACTTAAGACAAGCCATACAGGAATCTCTTCAGTGTAACTTTCAAGAGAAATTCCAGAACTATTTATGATTTTCCCAACACCATATACACTTAACTTTAGAAATTATCCCTAGGTCAGGGATCCAATTAAGAGTAGAACATCTATCTATTCTCTTTCACCTCCCTATCTGTTCTCTTTCATCTCTCCTTCTCTCTCCTTCTTCCTCTCTCTTTTTCCTCAAACCCTCTGCTTAAAAAGCAGAACACAACTTCCATTTACCAGCCACGAATCTGCATACTCAGGACATCCAAGTCTCTCTTTCTTCTGTATTCAAACACAACACACCTTACCTCTTCACTTTCTCTGACTCTCTATTACCATCTCAAAAACAAACATACCATTTGGTATCCCTTCAAATGCTAATCAATAACTCCCAAGAATTGAGACAACACTGTAACTTTAGCATAGTGCTCATTATAAGATTCAGTTCATAGTACAAATTGGTAAACTGAGGTAACCACTGAGTATTGAACAAAACCCATGGTACAGTCAGGTTTACAATGAGCTTTTGCTTACATTCAAACAACACTTAAAGCACATGTTTTAGCAACAATTTACATAAAAGTCACACTTAAAGGAATATCATAAAGCATGTAGTATTACAGGGTCTATTTTCAATTACAAGATTTGAAACCTTTTAAGCACTATAAACCTTAAAGAAAGCCTTTTGACCAGCAGGCTGCTTATCTATTTTCAAGACCAGGAAGTGAAATGTAATAATGAAGTTAGTTAATTTTAATACACTGAGATGAAAAACCATTTATAATAACTTTAAACCTAAAAAAATATTTTTGATCAATTTAAACAGATACACCTCTGGCCACACCTTGATAGCCTAAGCCCAGAGGATCTCAGACAGACCCCCCACTCACTAAATGCCTGAGTGCAAGGAGTCATGTCCACACTCTTTGAAAAGGATACTTCTAAGCTAAACTTGGAGTCCTCTCATCCTCAGGGCCTCCTTCCCGAACCCAGGGGTTCACCATTTGCACCCCTATGACAACTGAACTGCTAAAAAAGGAACCTGTTTTACAAGATATCCATGACTTTTCTATCAGCTTTTACTTGCTTGAACATCTCTTTAAAATTCTGAAGTATACAATTAAAATATACTCATCTTTAAACTCTTTAAGATCTTATATATGTACTGTGTTGCTATATCAGTTCCTAAGTATCAAAGTAATCAAAAATTAAAAGTATTTCTTTCTTTTCCTTCCTGTTTGCAAGGAAGGGTTTATGAGCAATTTACCCTAAGGCTGCCTGGCTTGATTTAGGTTTTTATGACTTAACAACCTTGTCTCTTATCTCTCTTTACCAAGTGAGATCACCTACAAGTTAAAATTTAGCATGTACCAAAATCATAATAAATTATTTTCAACAAACTTTAGTTTGAACTCCACAACTTCCAAATAACTTTAAGTCCTCTAGCAATCTTTCAGTATGTAAACAACTGAATTTCAAAGCCATTTACTTTTATTCCTTTCAGACCTCTGTTTAAACAGAATAGAACCTCTAGTTCAGTTTCCTTTTACCTCAAAGCATTGTTTACAAAACTGATTAAATTCCATCAATATTATCCTGATTTACCATTTGTTCTAGAATTCACACCTATTATTTCTTTATCAATTACTCTTATTTCCTCTGGCTTCTCTTCCTTTACCATTATTACAAAAAAGAGGAAAGGTACTAAATTTAATTGCATGTAATCCTATTAGCTTCTTGGGCTGGTCAAATTTTCTCTTGTTAATGTCATACAGTTTGCATATCATATATTCTTAACCTATTGAAAACTTAATTCTCTTTATAGTCCAAATGCATACATATTTCGTATTCATTCATCATTACTTTCTAGCAATTTGAGTCTAAATGCATGTTAATCTCTAGATCACAAATTCCTTCTTATACATTGCACACATTTTTACCAAATTTTCAGTACCTGTATTATTAAAATCCATGCACAGATTAACCACTTTAAAAACTTCTTGTGTGTCATATGATTACATGTTGCTAGTTCTGACGGCACATACATTAAAAGAACATCTCATTTTAAAATCCCAAGTTTAAATTCTAGAATAAGTTCTCAATAATAACATTACAACTTTTTCTGAATGACTTTTACATCTACAAAGTAGCCAATACAATTTTTGACCTTATAGAATAAACATTTCCTCTCTGTGTCAGACTGGCTATTAACCACATTTAGACAATTCTCAATTCACTGAAACGAAGGCTTAACAAACTTCTAACCATGAGTTTTTGTGCTCAATAAAATCTGGTTAATATTTCACATTTGACTGACAGTTACCACAATAAATAAAATTACATTGTACCATATCAACATCATTAACAATCCTCAACCCTTAAAATCAAATCTTAAGTGAAAATGCTTCCAATTGTGGAGTAAAATCTCCCTTTTCTGCTCTGAATTTTTCTCTTTTTCACTCCTTTGCGGGCCCATCCAAAGGAAGAAAGAGGAAAAATCATTGAACAGATATTTTCTTTTGTCCTCTGCTGAGGATTTTTGACTGTGGGGAGTTGAAATTTTTTTCTTTTTTTTTGTAATATCCAATTTAAGAATACATAGAGACGAGACTGTGACAAAGACAACAATAAACAGAAAAATATACAATCTTATGACAAGCGTGCTTTAAAAGGAAAAAATCAGTTCTTTAGGATCCATGTTTAAAGAGAAATATTTGCATTGAGAAAGCTCATTAAAACAGTTGCAGCACACACTGCCCCTTCAACTGAGGGTATTCAGGTACAGCCATCAGCCATCTGATTGGCTGAGCTGACTTTCTTGTCCCCTAACTCTCCCTGTGCTTTACACTCTGATTGACCTAACCTGTCTCTCTTTGGTTGTGATTTCTAACAAAATACTTCTTGTAGCACCTAAACAAACTGCTATCTGCTTACAGTGGGCATTGGAAGTGAGCTGTTCATTAGGCTGGCTGTGTTTCTTANAGAACTTTGAACTTTCAAATCCTCTCTTATTCAGATGTTAAATCTGCTGCCAGGTCTGAGAGGTTTATTTGGAATCCTCTCCCTATTCAAATGTTGTCCACTGCCTGAGTAGCACAGTTCCTCCAGTCTGAACTGTTAAGTCTGCAGCCCCAGCGGCACAGTTTCTCCAGTCTGGGAGGTAAGAAATGTAGATGTGGGAAAGGGAATTGCCGAATGTTTGCAGTTTTCCCCTCTGAACTCGCCTTGAAGCTGGGGAAACCAGCAAGCACCAGGTTGACTCTCCCTGGCTCATGATAAGGACGGAAATAACACCAAAGACACAGACCCAGCCAGGACACACAAAAGACGAACTAAGGACGGTTTAAACCTGACAGATTCCTGACTGGCCAAGACAACACAAGACAGAGGTGCGCACACTCACACTCACTTGCCTGGGGGAGCCCAGACAGATCCCAAACAATTAATGTGGGGATCCTGCCTCAGTCCTCTCTCTCCTCCCCACCTCCAGAGTGTCCACTGGCCTTCCTCAGGGGACTCGAACCCCTGATTTGGGGGCCTTAATCCCCAAGACAATCCGGCTGGACTCGAACCAACCGGATGGACTCCAAAGACAGGACTCAAACCTTTTGCTTTGGGGTCCTGTGAGGCCTCGAATCTCATCAGTTCCCGTAGTAATTCCAAGGGAATAGAGAGATCAATTGGTCTACGTGGCCTGCCAATCACACACAGCACGTGCTCCCAGGGTTTCCGACCTTTGTCCGCATGGATCAAAAGGAACTGCATACGTTCCCCAGTCCTCTCTCAGAAACAGGTAGAAGAGGTGCCCGTGGCTGGTAAGCTTGGCTTAGGTTCCTCTGTATCAATCCCGGAGCGGTGGGGCAAGCCGAACCACTTAGCTGTATGCTTACCAGGGCATCATCTTCCCCATCAGTTCAATCACACATCCACACACATGCAGAAGGGGGCCTGGGGTAGGCTCCCTCCTCATACAATGCAAGCACACAATCACACAACCCCATGCACAGGCCACCCAACCCCAGATCTCCTCACCCTCTTGGCTCTTCTGGCAGTGGGTCCTTTCCTGGCCATGAGAGACGAGCCCCCATATGTTGTACCCAAATTTTAATACCTAACCCAGGTTCGATCATGGCCTGAGGAAGAATCACACTGACAATGCAATATGCAAGAAGAGGGTCATTCTTTACTAGCAATAATAGCTAGGGTCGCTAGGCAGAGAGGCATGCCTGAACGACCCCTTGGAATTCTCAGCCAAGAGTTTATATAGAAATGTTTGGGGAAGGGGGTTGGTACATACATAATTATCAAGGTAGTGTCAGGAACAGGTGGTCAGGAAGCATCTGGGGAGGGGGGGGTTTCAGGGTCAGGGGTCTGGAAGCATTTGGCAAATATACATTAAGTAGGCAAATATTGAAAAGCAGGCAAACATAGACAAACATTCCTCAAGAAGGTTAAGATTAGCTTCAGTTTTAGGTTTATGATAGGGGGAGATAAGGAAGACTGTGCTGGGAAACCTTGGGGGCTGGGGGTAGCTTGCCCAGGCCAGAAATAGTTCAGTAGACTGCCAGACTGATTTTTAAATCCAACATTCCCTTCTTTTTCTTTTGATCCTGAGGAATCATCCTCAGGTGGTCCTTTAAAGATTGGTGACAGCACACGCTGTATCAAGGGTGGGGGTTGTCAGTTAATACTGATGCAGGACCATAAGCTAAATGGTGTTAATTCATTCCTTTACAAAAGCTGCTAGGCGGTTAAGAATAAGGGGAAGGGCACATAATGGAAGCAAAGGGATTTTCCTGCCTATAGTTTGCCTGAAAATTTTTTTTCACTATGGGGGTACAATGTTCTATGCTGTCTCTGGGGTACAATGTCCCACAATGTCCCATGCCGTCTCCCCTCCCCTCCTCCAAATGTCTAAGGGAAGAGGGTCGATGGTTTCCATCTTCTGTAGCTTCTTCAAGCTGAGAAGGGGCGTAGAATCTCTGAGAGGGGGAACAGGAGGAGGAGCTGTGGGCACAGGGTCTTCAGAGGCACCTCTGCAGCGAATGCAAGGGTCCTGAAGGCTTGGAGATCAGAGACTTTCCCCAGACTGACAGACAGGTCACAAGGGGGGAGCATCCATCCCTAAGGCAGAAGTATAGAACCTAGGACTAGGGCAAATACTAGAACACCAGATACAAAAAAAGAAAATTAGCACAATAGAAACTGATACTAAACATTAACATTTGGGTGTCTTAGCCAACAGATTTTATCCCCAGAAATTATCCTCTGACAGGAATTAAACCTTTTAGGAAATTTGATCCCTAAGTTGTTTGCAGAGTTGGCATGTGATGTTTCTGTTAAAAAAATATCCTTTCATAAGGCCCACATTAATATGGCATCTATAACTACTTGAATAACAACACTTTACAGATAAATTTCTTTATCCCAGATCCTGGAGGAAATCCAGAAAGCCCTGGGTTATTTCTAGGGTCAAGATCTGAACTTCAGCTGTGGTAAATTAAGGCTTCAAGCTACAAGTCATCTATCACTAAACTTCACCTACTTCTCAAAATGTGTTCCCTAACAATTTGATAGTTTTCCAATTATTAATCTAATAGGTTATTTGGGGAGATGGAAATATTAATTTACAATTTGCATTAAGTGCTGATTATGGGAACTTGCTCCAAAAAGGGAAGGCAGATAGGAAAGCATTTCCTGATGTCCCAAGGGACACATAGTGAGGGGCTCCATGTGTAGGCCAAAGCTGTCACTGGCTCATGCCATCCTTGTGTCACTCAAGCATTAGTAGCCTAGATGGTCAGAAGAGGTCCAGTCCAAGCTGAGCCCTAGAATTGCCTCTAACCATCACAGAACATTCTCTGTCTTTTGCACTATATCACTAATGGATCCCAGAAGCCTTTTCCTTCCTTAAAAGACAAGTCTTTCCCATTACAGCTCAGAGAAATTCTGCTAAGCAGCAGTCTTGAAACAGTTTCCATACCCTCAAACAAGCCTTTCACCTCCCTACCAGGCTGATCACTCAGTTATTCTTACATATTTTGGCAATAATTAACATATCACACTTTAGTCACAAAACCTGAATTAAGGAACAGGAGTGCTGGATTGAGTAGCTCCACAGTAAATATAAATCAGGGCTGTATCGTCTCCTGTACCTGGACCATCTGAAAGACTTAAGACAAGCCATACAGGAATCTCTTCAGTGTAACTTTCAAGAGAAATTCCAGAACTATTTATGATTTTCCCAACACCATATACACTTAACTTTAGAAATTATCCCTAGGTCAGGGATCCAATTAAGAGTAGAACATCTATCTATTCTCTTTCACCTCCCTATCTGTTCTCTTTCATCTCTCCTTCTCTCTCCTTCTTCCTCTCTCTTTTTCCTCAAACCCTCTGCTTAAAAAGCAGAACACAACTTCCATTTACCAGCCACGAATCTGCATACTCAGGACATCCAAGTCTCTCTTTCTTCTGTATTCAAACACAACACACCTTACCTCTTCACTTTCTCTGACTCTCTATTACCATCTCAAAAACAAACATACCATTTGGTATCCCTTCAAATGCTAATCAATAACTCCCAAGAATTGAGACAACACTGTAACTTTAGCATAGTGCTCATTATAAGATTCAGTTCATAGTACAAATTGGTAAACTGAGGTAACCACTGAGTATTGAACAAAACCCATGGTACAGTCAGGTTTACAATGAGCTTTTGCTTACATTCAAACAACACTTAAAGCACATGTTTTAGCAACAATTTACATAAAAGTCACACTTAAAGGAATATCATAAAGCATGTAGTATTACAGGGTCTATTTTCAATTACAAGATTTGAAACCTTTTAAGCACTATAAACCTTAAAGAAAGCCTTTTGACCAGCAGGCTGCTTATCTATTTTCAAGACCAGGAAGTGAAATGTAATAATGAAGTTAGTTAATTTTAATACACTGAGATGAAAAACCATTTATAATAACTTTAAACCTAAAAAAATATTTTTGATCAATTTAAACAGATACACCTCTGGCCACACCTTGATAGCCTAAGCCCAGAGGATCTCAGACAGACCCCCCACTCACTAAATGCCTGAGTGCAAGGAGTCATGTCCACACTCTTTGAAAAGGATACTTCTAAGCTAAACTTGGAGTCCTCTCATCCTCAGGGCCTCCTTCCCGAACCCAGGGGTTCACCATTTGCACCCCTATGACAACTGAACTGCTAAAAAAGGAACCTGTTTTACAAGATATCCATGACTTTTCTATCAGCTTTTACTTGCTTGAACATCTCTTTAAAATTCTGAAGTATACAATTAAAATATACTCATCTTTAAACTCTTTAAGATCTTATATATGTACTGTGTTGCTATATCAGTTCCTAAGTATCAAAGTAATCAAAAATTAAAAGTATTTCTTTCTTTTCCTTCCTGTTTGCAAGGAAGGGTTTATGAGCAATTTACCCTAAGGCTGCCTGGCTTGATTTAGGTTTTTATGACTTAACAACCTTGTCTCTTATCTCTCTTTACCAAGTGAGATCACCTACAAGTTAAAATTTAGCATGTACCAAAATCATAATAAATTATTTTCAACAAACTTTAGTTTGAACTCCACAACTTCCAAATAACTTTAAGTCCTCTAGCAATCTTTCAGTATGTAAACAACTGAATTTCAAAGCCATTTACTTTTATTCCTTTCAGACCTCTGTTTAAACAGAATAGAACCTCTAGTTCAGTTTCCTTTTACCTCAAAGCATTGTTTACAAAACTGATTAAATTCCATCAATATTATCCTGATTTACCATTTGTTCTAGAATTCACACCTATTATTTCTTTATCAATTACTCTTATTTCCTCTGGCTTCTCTTCCTTTACCATTATTACAAAAAAGAGGAAAGGTACTAAATTTAATTGCATGTAATCCTATTAGCTTCTTGGGCTGGTCAAATTTTCTCTTGTTAATGTCATACAGTTTGCATATCATATATTCTTAACCTATTGAAAACTTAATTCTCTTTATAGTCCAAATGCATACATATTTCGTATTCATTCATCATTACTTTCTAGCAATTTGAGTCTAAATGCATGTTAATCTCTAGATCACAAATTCCTTCTTATACATTGCACACATTTTTACCAAATTTTCAGTACCTGTATTATTAAAATCCATGCACAGATTAACCACTTTAAAAACTTCTTGTGTGTCATATGATTACATGTTGCTAGTTCTGACGGCACATACATTAAAAGAACATCTCATTTTAAAATCCCAAGTTTAAATTCTAGAATAAGTTCTCAATAATAACATTACAACTTTTTCTGAATGACTTTTACATCTACAAAGTAGCCAATACAATTTTTGACCTTATAGAATAAACATTTCCTCTCTGTGTCAGACTGGCTATTAACCACATTTAGACAATTCTCAATTCACTGAAACGAAGGCTTAACAAACTTCTAACCATGAGTTTTTGTGCTCAATAAAATCTGGTTAATATTTCACATTTGACTGACAGTTACCACAATAAATAAAATTACATTGTACCATATCAACATCATTAACAATCCTCAACCCTTAAAATCAAATCTTAAGTGAAAATGCTTCCAATTGTGGAGTAAAATCTCCCTTTTCTGCTCTGAATTTTTCTCTTTTTCACTCCTTTGCGGGCCCATCCAAAGGAAGAAAGAGGAAAAATCATTGAACAGATATTTTCTTTTGTCCTCTGCTGAGGATTTTTGACTGTGGGGAGTTGAAATTTTTTTCTTTTTTTTTGTAATATCCAATTTAAGAATACATAGAGACGAGACTGTGACAAAGACAACAATAAACAGAAAAATATACAATCTTATGACAAGCGTGCTTTAAAAGGAAAAAATCAGTTCTTTAGGATCCATGTTTAAAGAGAAATATTTGCATTGAGAAAGCTCATTAAAACAGTTGCAGCACACACTGCCCCTTCAACTGAGGGTATTCAGGTACAGCCATCAGCCATCTGATTGGCTGAGCTGACTTTCTTGTCCCCTAACTCTCCCTGTGCTTTACACTCTGATTGACCTAACCTGTCTCTCTTTGGTTGTGATTTCTAACAAAATACTTCTTGTAGCACCTAAACAAACTGCTATCTGCTTACAGTGGGCATTGGAAGTGAGCTGTTCATTAGGCTGGCT
>NW_025348753.1:0-6219 GCF_016433145.1 Gracilinanus agilis
GATAGCCATGCCTGTTTTTTGGCCGTCTGGCTCAGCTCTTTTGAGCACTTTTTAAAAAAAGGAAAGTGACTTTCCTTGCCATGCTTTTGCTAAAAGCAAGAGCACGTTTTTGCCTCCAGTGGGACTCAGCCAGCCAGTCCAGCCCAAACCACCTTGGGAGGGAGGTCAGGCCAGCCGATTCGGGCTTTTGGCTTTAAACTAAAATGCCGGAGCCCAGCCAGTGTGTCTCTGCCGCTGCTCTCCTGACTTGACCTCCATTCCTACTGCTGATCTCCTGACTACAAGCCTACACCATCGTTCGAGTGCCTGTGATCTCCAATCCTGACTGCTGGTGCTGCTGGAGCCCAGAACGCCGAGCTGCTTTTCCTGAGATTTCCGGGAAGGAACCCAGTCCTGACTTGCCAAGATCTCGACCTCCAGAGACTGCTTCAGCTCTGCCGCAAACCATTTGGGTAGTATATTCCCTTTTTCCCTATTTCTAGCCTTCCACGTGTTTCTCTAAAGACCTAATTTAGGCAACCCCAACCCACACAAGTTCTACACGTGGGTATTTTCTACAAAACTGACTTTAAGTTTTTCTCTAGCCCTGAGCCCAATGACCTGACACCACGTGGACCTAGCAACTAGCGTTTACCCTTAATGGGGCCGAATGGCCTATTCAGACTTGCTTGTGATTAAAAACTGAACTCAGGGGAAGAACTTTGAACTTTTAGAAGAAAAAAAACCCTTAAACTCAGCAGAACTCAATCAAAAGAACCTTAAATTGAAACCAGGGGTGAATTTTTAAAACCTCGGAACTGAATGAGCTTTATTTCTGTTTTAAAAAGACTGTATCTTACTGTATTTTGTTAATTACTTTTGTTAATTAATCTTGCTTATTTCGTTGATTTTCCTGCTGAATCATTTTAAGTTAATGAAGTTTGTGGCTGCTAGATTAATTCTGTGATGATTTTATTGTAACTCCCAAATAATGAGAAAAATCTATTAGAACTGGTAATAGGTTTTGACCAGCTTGTTGATCTGATACTACTGGATTTATAGAAGCACATGTCTTTTAAAATGTATTCTGTCTTGGTAATTGTAAAGAACCTTGAAAGTTTTCCATGCTTTGAATATTACCTTGTAATTTTACAAGAGGTATTTTTTAACTTTTACTTTAAATCCTTAAGAATTGTTGTCTTAAAGGATAAAGCTTTTATATATTTTATTATAAGAGATATTATTGCCTTAAATGGGTTAGAAGCATTTCCTACCCAGGATTTTTTAAAATACAGAGAGTCAAGGAGCTCCTGTATATTCTTTGCTATGGAAGCAATAACAGCATTTGCCAAGGGTTACAAGTTGTAACAAGTATATGATTTTAAACATCACTGTTTATTGTTTTAAAATGTGCTATTGGAAATAATGGTACTCTATTTGAATGTGCATTGTGAATCTGCTACTTGTAAGATCCATTTTCACTCACAAAATGAAAACCTCATTTTGGGGTAACATAACCTTTCTAGTTCTAAGCTATATATATATTTTTGATTTTTAAAACATTTTTTTAATGAGAGAAATTGATTTTTCCTTTTTATCATCTTGTACTGGAAGTACATATATAATCATTATTTATCCTTTTTCTGGTTCTACAGCAAATACCTGAGCCTATAGGACTGTGATTTAAATGCCTCTCTGATTCCAGAAGGGAATATGAAAGCCATTAATAGTGCTAAAGAAAGCACATGGTCAGAGACTTGACTGACTAAGATCTGCATAATAGCAGTTCTATGCCAATACTTTAGAGCTTGAAAATTGGGGTTTGAGTCCTGGAGTCCCAGTCTTTTCTAAAACTTTAGAGGACGTGGGTCCCCTCGACTTAGATTCCTAGAAAGCACCTAAGATTGGTTATTTATTTGGCTCACTTCCCTAAAAAGCTGATGATAAGTCAGATCAGAGAGAGACATTTTCCTTAAGTCCTGGCCCTGAATGGGTAATTGCACACTGCTGAATTCACTTTAATTAGACCTTCATTCAAAGGTGTAAGTTTATTTTCCCTAGATTTTTGCACATTTTACATTTACAAGTTAATTTTTTCTTCTTTTTCTTGAATTTTATTCTTTTTATTTTGCCAATTGAATTCATATAACCCCCAGGACTCAGCCATTCATCCTTAGCTGACCTGAGGTACCCCTTTTTTAGAAAAAAAAAAGGTGTGTTTAAGATTTACCTCACGGGGATATCTGTTAAGTTTTTTAAAATTCGATAATGTAAAAATATATGTATATTTAACTCTTTTTGGAGTAATTTCACAGGGAATTGTATGAATCTTAGAAGAAAATGTATGTTTTGTAATCTATAATGTAAAGTTTAAATTCTTTTGAGAATAATTTCAGAATAAGGATCTTGCTATCTCCCCAGAATCCAGACGACGAACTTGTTTGGTGAAGACACCATGAAGATGTCTGAAAAGCCTTCACTGTACCATGAAGACCAAACTTTGAACTTTGGGGTGCAGTTGATTGAACTATGGGGAGTTGAAATTGAGTTGTACGTATTGTTTTAATTGTACACTGTTGTGCCAGTGGGGGACAGCCCCCCAAATTGGTTTTTGTCAATGCGGCTAATTTTAACCATTTGTTCATCTATTTCTTTTATCCCCAAAATTCCTGAAAAATTTAGAAGTTGTTTATTTTTACAGGTCCAGCGAAGAAAAAAGGACTAACCTTTTTTTTTTGCCGGACCTCACGGGGAATTGTAAAGGTGAAATTTGGGAAATGTATCAAACTACATTTCCTGTGGTCCAACGGGTTTCTGTTTCAGGTTTTTGGGCTTGGGAAGGCTTACGTCTTGACGCAGGGAAGGGTTTAAATCTCCTGGGTTAGGAGGGAGTGGTCTCTTTGCGAGTAGGCTCTTGGCCAGGAAACAGGAGACAGTAAATGGAGGCGGAAGTTTTGAATGCTTACAAGCGCGTGGTCTAATGATTTTATCTATAAACATGGCTTTAATTAAAATACTAAATTATATATTTATACCAGCCTTTATTATTTTTCATATTTATCATTTGGCGAACCAGAAGGTCGAAATTCGAACTCTAAATCTTCCAGATAGCCTAACTATAGCCATGCCTGCTTTNGATAGCCATGCCTGTTTTTTGGCCGTCTGGCTCAGCTCTTTTGAGCACTTTTTAAAAAAAGGAAAGTGACTTTCCTTGCCATGCTTTTGCTAAAAGCAAGAGCACGTTTTTGCCTCCAGTGGGACTCAGCCAGCCAGTCCAGCCCAAACCACCTTGGGAGGGAGGTCAGGCCAGCCGATTCGGGCTTTTGGCTTTAAACTAAAATGCCGGAGCCCAGCCAGTGTGTCTCTGCCGCTGCTCTCCTGACTTGACCTCCATTCCTACTGCTGATCTCCTGACTACAAGCCTACACCATCGTTCGAGTGCCTGTGATCTCCAATCCTGACTGCTGGTGCTGCTGGAGCCCAGAACGCCGAGCTGCTTTTCCTGAGATTTCCGGGAAGGAACCCAGTCCTGACTTGCCAAGATCTCGACCTCCAGAGACTGCTTCAGCTCTGCCGCAAACCATTTGGGTAGTATATTCCCTTTTTCCCTATTTCTAGCCTTCCACGTGTTTCTCTAAAGACCTAATTTAGGCAACCCCAACCCACACAAGTTCTACACGTGGGTATTTTCTACAAAACTGACTTTAAGTTTTTCTCTAGCCCTGAGCCCAATGACCTGACACCACGTGGACCTAGCAACTAGCGTTTACCCTTAATGGGGCCGAATGGCCTATTCAGACTTGCTTGTGATTAAAAACTGAACTCAGGGGAAGAACTTTGAACTTTTAGAAGAAAAAAAACCCTTAAACTCAGCAGAACTCAATCAAAAGAACCTTAAATTGAAACCAGGGGTGAATTTTTAAAACCTCGGAACTGAATGAGCTTTATTTCTGTTTTAAAAAGACTGTATCTTACTGTATTTTGTTAATTACTTTTGTTAATTAATCTTGCTTATTTCGTTGATTTTCCTGCTGAATCATTTTAAGTTAATGAAGTTTGTGGCTGCTAGATTAATTCTGTGATGATTTTATTGTAACTCCCAAATAATGAGAAAAATCTATTAGAACTGGTAATAGGTTTTGACCAGCTTGTTGATCTGATACTACTGGATTTATAGAAGCACATGTCTTTTAAAATGTATTCTGTCTTGGTAATTGTAAAGAACCTTGAAAGTTTTCCATGCTTTGAATATTACCTTGTAATTTTACAAGAGGTATTTTTTAACTTTTACTTTAAATCCTTAAGAATTGTTGTCTTAAAGGATAAAGCTTTTATATATTTTATTATAAGAGATATTATTGCCTTAAATGGGTTAGAAGCATTTCCTACCCAGGATTTTTTAAAATACAGAGAGTCAAGGAGCTCCTGTATATTCTTTGCTATGGAAGCAATAACAGCATTTGCCAAGGGTTACAAGTTGTAACAAGTATATGATTTTAAACATCACTGTTTATTGTTTTAAAATGTGCTATTGGAAATAATGGTACTCTATTTGAATGTGCATTGTGAATCTGCTACTTGTAAGATCCATTTTCACTCACAAAATGAAAACCTCATTTTGGGGTAACATAACCTTTCTAGTTCTAAGCTATATATATATTTTTGATTTTTAAAACATTTTTTTAATGAGAGAAATTGATTTTTCCTTTTTATCATCTTGTACTGGAAGTACATATATAATCATTATTTATCCTTTTTCTGGTTCTACAGCAAATACCTGAGCCTATAGGACTGTGATTTAAATGCCTCTCTGATTCCAGAAGGGAATATGAAAGCCATTAATAGTGCTAAAGAAAGCACATGGTCAGAGACTTGACTGACTAAGATCTGCATAATAGCAGTTCTATGCCAATACTTTAGAGCTTGAAAATTGGGGTTTGAGTCCTGGAGTCCCAGTCTTTTCTAAAACTTTAGAGGACGTGGGTCCCCTCGACTTAGATTCCTAGAAAGCACCTAAGATTGGTTATTTATTTGGCTCACTTCCCTAAAAAGCTGATGATAAGTCAGATCAGAGAGAGACATTTTCCTTAAGTCCTGGCCCTGAATGGGTAATTGCACACTGCTGAATTCACTTTAATTAGACCTTCATTCAAAGGTGTAAGTTTATTTTCCCTAGATTTTTGCACATTTTACATTTACAAGTTAATTTTTTCTTCTTTTTCTTGAATTTTATTCTTTTTATTTTGCCAATTGAATTCATATAACCCCCAGGACTCAGCCATTCATCCTTAGCTGACCTGAGGTACCCCTTTTTTAGAAAAAAAAAAGGTGTGTTTAAGATTTACCTCACGGGGATATCTGTTAAGTTTTTTAAAATTCGATAATGTAAAAATATATGTATATTTAACTCTTTTTGGAGTAATTTCACAGGGAATTGTATGAATCTTAGAAGAAAATGTATGTTTTGTAATCTATAATGTAAAGTTTAAATTCTTTTGAGAATAATTTCAGAATAAGGATCTTGCTATCTCCCCAGAATCCAGACGACGAACTTGTTTGGTGAAGACACCATGAAGATGTCTGAAAAGCCTTCACTGTACCATGAAGACCAAACTTTGAACTTTGGGGTGCAGTTGATTGAACTATGGGGAGTTGAAATTGAGTTGTACGTATTGTTTTAATTGTACACTGTTGTGCCAGTGGGGGACAGCCCCCCAAATTGGTTTTTGTCAATGCGGCTAATTTTAACCATTTGTTCATCTATTTCTTTTATCCCCAAAATTCCTGAAAAATTTAGAAGTTGTTTATTTTTACAGGTCCAGCGAAGAAAAAAGGACTAACCTTTTTTTTTTGCCGGACCTCACGGGGAATTGTAAAGGTGAAATTTGGGAAATGTATCAAACTACATTTCCTGTGGTCCAACGGGTTTCTGTTTCAGGTTTTTGGGCTTGGGAAGGCTTACGTCTTGACGCAGGGAAGGGTTTAAATCTCCTGGGTTAGGAGGGAGTGGTCTCTTTGCGAGTAGGCTCTTGGCCAGGAAACAGGAGACAGTAAATGGAGGCGGAAGTTTTGAATGCTTACAAGCGCGTGGTCTAATGATTTTATCTATAAACATGGCTTTAATTAAAATACTAAATTATATATTTATACCAGCCTTTATTATTTTTCATATTTATCATTTGGCGAACCAGAAGGTCGAAATTCGAACTCTAAATCTTCCAGATAGCCTAACTATAGCCA
>NW_025348754.1:0-3042 GCF_016433145.1 Gracilinanus agilis
AGAGACCACTCCCTCCTAACCCACGAGATTTAAGCGCTCCCCTGCATCAAGACGTCGGAAACGGAAACCAGTTGGACCATGTTGGATCACGGGAAATGTAGTTTTGATACATTTCCCTTGTCCATAGAAATATATACACTTTTAGATGGTTTTTCCCAATTTCCTTTTTACAATTCCCCGTGAGGTCCGGCAAAAAAAAAAGGTTAGTCCTTTTTTCGTCGCTGGACCTGTAAAAATAGACAACTTCTAAATTTTTCAGGAATTTTTGGGGATAAAAGAAATAGATGAACAAATGGTTAAAATTAGCCGCATTGACAATAACCAATTTGGGGGGCAGTCCCCCACCGGCACAACAGTGTACAATTAAAACAATACATACAACTCAATTTCAACTCCCCATAGTTCAATCAACTGCACCCCAAAGTTCAAAGTTTAGTCTTCATGGTACAGTGAAGGCTTTTCAGACATCTTCATGTTGTCTTCACCAAACAAGTTCATCATCTGGATTCTGGGGAGATGGCAAGATCCTTATCCTGAAATTATTCTCAAAAGAATTTAAACTTTACATTATAGATTATAAAACATACATTTTCTTCTAATATTTTATATAATTCCCCGTGAAATTACTCCTAAAAGAGTTAAATAAATATACATATATTTTTACATTATCGAATTTTAAAAAACTTAACAGATATCCCCGTGAGGTAAATCTTAAACAGACCTTTTTTCTAAAAAAAAAAAGTACCTCAGGTCAGCTAAGGATGAGTGGCTGAGTCCTGGGGGTTATATGAATTCAATTGGCAAAATAAAAAGAATAAAATTCAAGAAAAAAGAAGAAAACATTAACTTGTAAATGTAAAATGTGCAAAATCTAGGGAAAATAAACTTAGACCTTTGAATGAAGGTCTAATTAAAGTGAATTCAACAGTGTGCAATTACCCATCCAGAGCCAGGACTTAAGGAAAATGTCTCTCTCTGATCTGACTTATCATCAGCTTTTTAGGGAAGTGAGCCAAATAAATAACCAATCTTAGGTGCTTTCTAGGAATCTAAGTCGAGGGGACCCACGTCCTCTAAAGTTTTAGAAAAGACTGGGACTCCAGGACTCAAACCCAATTTCCAAGCTCTAAAGTATTGGCATAGAACTGCTATTTTGCAGATCTTAGTCAGTCAAGTCTCTGACCATGTGCTTTCTTTAGCACTATTAACGGCTTTCATATTCCCTTCTGGAATCAGAGAGGCATTTTAATCACAGTCCTATAGGCTCAGGTATTTGCTGTAGAATCAGAAAAAGGATAAATAATGATTATATATGCACTTCCAGTACAAGATGATAAAAAGGAAAAATCAATTGCTCTCATTAAAAAAAATGTTTTAAAGAATCAAAAAAATATATATAGCTTAGAACTAGAAGGGTTATGTTACCCAAAAATGAGACTTTCTGTGAAAGTGGGTTTTACAAAATAGCAGATTCACAATGCACATTCAGATAGAGTACCATATTTTCCAATAGCACATTTTAAAACAATAAATAATGATCTTCAAAATCATATACTTGTTACAATCTGTAACCCTTGGCAAATGCTGTTATTGCTTCCATAGCAAAATGTGATATTTAAAAAAGAAACCTTCTGGTATAATCATCCTCAGATAAGAATATACAGGAGCTCCTTGGCTTCCTGTTTTAAAAAATCCTGGATAGGAAATGCTTCTACCCATTTAAGGCAATAATATCTCTTATAATAAAATATATAAAAGCTTTATCCTTTAAGACAACAATTCTTAAGGATTTAAAGTAAGAGTTAAAAAAGATCTCTTGTAAAATTACAAGGTAATATTCAAAGCATGGAAAACTTTCAAGGTTCTTTACAATTACCAAGACAGAATAAATTTTAAAGACATGTGCTCTATAAGATGTTCATAGGTGGTACATATAACCGCATTGTTTCTCATACAGTAAGCTTTAAGTAAATTAGGAAATATAATAACATCATAAGCAGAAACTTCATTAGCGTAAAATGATTCAGTGCAACAGGAAAATCAACGAAATAAGCAAGATTAATTAACAAAAGTAATTAGCAATATACAGTAAGATACAGTCTTTTTAAAACAGAAATAAAGCTCATTCAGTTCCGAGGTTTTTAAAAGTTCACCCCTGATTTCAATTTAAGGTTCTTTTGATTGAGTTCTGCTGAGTTTAAGGGGTTGTTTTTTTTTTTTTTTTTCTAAAAGTTCAAAGTTCTTCCCCTGAGTTCAGTTTTTAATCACAAGCAAGTCTGAATAGGCCATTTGGCCAATTAAGGGTAAATGCTAGGTCCACGTGGTGTCGGGTCATTGTAGAAAATCCCACATGTAGAGCTTGTGTGGGTGGCTAAATTAGGTCTTTAGAGAAAACACGTGGAAGGCTAGAATGTCTCCTATAAGAAAGTAGAGAGAAAGGGGAATATACCCAAATGGTTTGCGTCAGAGCTGAAGCAGTCTCTGGAGGTCTCGATCTCAGCAAAGGCGGCAGGTCATCGCTGTTGGGGCTCGGGGTTCTGGAGTGGAATTAGCAGGATCAGCAGCATCAGCAGCATCAGCAGCGTCAGCGGCAGGAATGGAGATCGGCAGTAGGAATGGAGATCAGCAGGAATGGAGATCAGCAGTAGGAATGGAGATCAGCGGCTGGGCTCTGGGATTCTATCAGAGCCAGCAAGGGCCACCAGGCCCAGGGCATTGAGCAAAATAATTAGCAGCCCTGCGGCCATTAAAGCCATTGTCTCTCTTCCCCGTAAAACAGCCTCTAGGCTGGAGAAAATCGGGGGAGGACTGGGCAAGGAAAAAAGTCGCTTCTGAGACTCTGGGTCCCAGAGCCGCATGGCTTCTTCTTCTTAGACTATCCAGAAAATTGAAAGTTCGAATTACTCCCGTGTGGTTCGCCAAATTGTAAATATGAAAAATGATAAATGCTTGTATAAATATATAAATTAGTATTTTAATTAAAGCCATGTTGATAGATAAAATCATTAGACCACGCGCTTGTAAGCATTCAAAACTGCCGCC
>NW_025348754.1:3048-6086 GCF_016433145.1 Gracilinanus agilis
AGAGACCACTCCCTCCTAACCCACGAGATTTAAGCGCTCCCCTGCATCAAGACGTCGGAAACGGAAACCAGTTGGACCATGTTGGATCACGGGAAATGTAGTTTTGATACATTTCCCTTGTCCATAGAAATATATACACTTTTAGATGGTTTTTCCCAATTTCCTTTTTACAATTCCCCGTGAGGTCCGGCAAAAAAAAAAGGTTAGTCCTTTTTTCGTCGCTGGACCTGTAAAAATAGACAACTTCTAAATTTTTCAGGAATTTTTGGGGATAAAAGAAATAGATGAACAAATGGTTAAAATTAGCCGCATTGACAATAACCAATTTGGGGGGCAGTCCCCCACCGGCACAACAGTGTACAATTAAAACAATACATACAACTCAATTTCAACTCCCCATAGTTCAATCAACTGCACCCCAAAGTTCAAAGTTTAGTCTTCATGGTACAGTGAAGGCTTTTCAGACATCTTCATGTTGTCTTCACCAAACAAGTTCATCATCTGGATTCTGGGGAGATGGCAAGATCCTTATCCTGAAATTATTCTCAAAAGAATTTAAACTTTACATTATAGATTATAAAACATACATTTTCTTCTAATATTTTATATAATTCCCCGTGAAATTACTCCTAAAAGAGTTAAATAAATATACATATATTTTTACATTATCGAATTTTAAAAAACTTAACAGATATCCCCGTGAGGTAAATCTTAAACAGACCTTTTTTCTAAAAAAAAAAAGTACCTCAGGTCAGCTAAGGATGAGTGGCTGAGTCCTGGGGGTTATATGAATTCAATTGGCAAAATAAAAAGAATAAAATTCAAGAAAAAAGAAGAAAACATTAACTTGTAAATGTAAAATGTGCAAAATCTAGGGAAAATAAACTTAGACCTTTGAATGAAGGTCTAATTAAAGTGAATTCAACAGTGTGCAATTACCCATCCAGAGCCAGGACTTAAGGAAAATGTCTCTCTCTGATCTGACTTATCATCAGCTTTTTAGGGAAGTGAGCCAAATAAATAACCAATCTTAGGTGCTTTCTAGGAATCTAAGTCGAGGGGACCCACGTCCTCTAAAGTTTTAGAAAAGACTGGGACTCCAGGACTCAAACCCAATTTCCAAGCTCTAAAGTATTGGCATAGAACTGCTATTTTGCAGATCTTAGTCAGTCAAGTCTCTGACCATGTGCTTTCTTTAGCACTATTAACGGCTTTCATATTCCCTTCTGGAATCAGAGAGGCATTTTAATCACAGTCCTATAGGCTCAGGTATTTGCTGTAGAATCAGAAAAAGGATAAATAATGATTATATATGCACTTCCAGTACAAGATGATAAAAAGGAAAAATCAATTGCTCTCATTAAAAAAAATGTTTTAAAGAATCAAAAAAATATATATAGCTTAGAACTAGAAGGGTTATGTTACCCAAAAATGAGACTTTCTGTGAAAGTGGGTTTTACAAAATAGCAGATTCACAATGCACATTCAGATAGAGTACCATATTTTCCAATAGCACATTTTAAAACAATAAATAATGATCTTCAAAATCATATACTTGTTACAATCTGTAACCCTTGGCAAATGCTGTTATTGCTTCCATAGCAAAATGTGATATTTAAAAAAGAAACCTTCTGGTATAATCATCCTCAGATAAGAATATACAGGAGCTCCTTGGCTTCCTGTTTTAAAAAATCCTGGATAGGAAATGCTTCTACCCATTTAAGGCAATAATATCTCTTATAATAAAATATATAAAAGCTTTATCCTTTAAGACAACAATTCTTAAGGATTTAAAGTAAGAGTTAAAAAAGATCTCTTGTAAAATTACAAGGTAATATTCAAAGCATGGAAAACTTTCAAGGTTCTTTACAATTACCAAGACAGAATAAATTTTAAAGACATGTGCTCTATAAGATGTTCATAGGTGGTACATATAACCGCATTGTTTCTCATACAGTAAGCTTTAAGTAAATTAGGAAATATAATAACATCATAAGCAGAAACTTCATTAGCGTAAAATGATTCAGTGCAACAGGAAAATCAACGAAATAAGCAAGATTAATTAACAAAAGTAATTAGCAATATACAGTAAGATACAGTCTTTTTAAAACAGAAATAAAGCTCATTCAGTTCCGAGGTTTTTAAAAGTTCACCCCTGATTTCAATTTAAGGTTCTTTTGATTGAGTTCTGCTGAGTTTAAGGGGTTGTTTTTTTTTTTTTTTTTCTAAAAGTTCAAAGTTCTTCCCCTGAGTTCAGTTTTTAATCACAAGCAAGTCTGAATAGGCCATTTGGCCAATTAAGGGTAAATGCTAGGTCCACGTGGTGTCGGGTCATTGTAGAAAATCCCACATGTAGAGCTTGTGTGGGTGGCTAAATTAGGTCTTTAGAGAAAACACGTGGAAGGCTAGAATGTCTCCTATAAGAAAGTAGAGAGAAAGGGGAATATACCCAAATGGTTTGCGTCAGAGCTGAAGCAGTCTCTGGAGGTCTCGATCTCAGCAAAGGCGGCAGGTCATCGCTGTTGGGGCTCGGGGTTCTGGAGTGGAATTAGCAGGATCAGCAGCATCAGCAGCATCAGCAGCGTCAGCGGCAGGAATGGAGATCGGCAGTAGGAATGGAGATCAGCAGGAATGGAGATCAGCAGTAGGAATGGAGATCAGCGGCTGGGCTCTGGGATTCTATCAGAGCCAGCAAGGGCCACCAGGCCCAGGGCATTGAGCAAAATAATTAGCAGCCCTGCGGCCATTAAAGCCATTGTCTCTCTTCCCCGTAAAACAGCCTCTAGGCTGGAGAAAATCGGGGGAGGACTGGGCAAGGAAAAAAGTCGCTTCTGAGACTCTGGGTCCCAGAGCCGCATGGCTTCTTCTTCTTAGACTATCCAGAAAATTGAAAGTTCGAATTACTCCCGTGTGGTTCGCCAAATTGTAAATATGAAAAATGATAAATGCTTGTATAAATATATAAATTAGTATTTTAATTAAAGCCATGTTGATAGATAAAATCATTAGACCACGCGCTTGTAAGCATTCAAAACTGC
>NW_025348755.1:0-2263 GCF_016433145.1 Gracilinanus agilis
ATAAACTGTTAATGTTAAAGTAAAAATTTAAAAACCAGCTGAATGTAAGAAAATATAGGGAACTTTCAGAAGATTGGGAATATTCCAGTGGACCAATTGAAGTACATATTTCTATGACTCAGTCTAAAATGGATTACTTCCTCAAAGTTTATTATCATCTTCAGTAACAAAGATTGGTCACTCCTAACTATTAGAGGTCTTAAGGCTTTCAAGGTTATTTTTATCTAAAAATTTGGTCTTGAATAATTTTCCTCTTGATTTTGTTCACTTCATGTGTTAACAGTTCATACAAAGCTTCCAAATGTCTCTGAATATAACTCTTATCATTTGTTACTGAGCTATGATATTTCAATTCATTTATTTTTCCTGCCTTTTAATTTTATTTTTCAGCATTTCTACTTATTATAGATTTATTTCTAAGATAAACAGACTTGTACGAAAATATTTATAGCTGCACTTTTTGTGGTGGCAAAAAACTGGAAAAGGAGGGCATGTCCTTCAATTGAGGAATGGCTGAACAAGCTGTGGTATATGCAGGTAATGGAATACTATTGTGCTAAAAGGAATAATAAACTGGAGGAGTTCCAGGAGGAAACATATATGAAAAGCAACTGCTTGAACGCATGGGTCAGGATGGACATGATTGGGGATGTGGACTCGAAACTACCACACCAATGCAACCACCAACAATTTGGAAATAGGTCTTGATCAAGGACACATGACAAAACCAGTGGAAATGTGCGTCGGCCATGAGTGGGGGGAGTGCGGGGGGTGAAGGGGAAAGTAGGAGCATGAATCATGAAACCATGTTAAAAGTGATTATTAATAAATGTTTCAATTTAAAAAAATTATTGATAATTTAAACTAATTTTTAATGGGATCTCCAGGATTTTCCACATATGTATTCCATCATATCATATACTACTTTCAATAAAACACATACTGACTCTTCATTTGGAAACACAAGTTTTGGGGTGCAATGGTGAGGGTATCTTTTAATTGTTGGAGAGAGTTAAGAACGGGCAACTTAATGAGATGATTGGCTTACTAATCAAAGCTTACTAACACATATTTTCAGTTGCCCTTACAGGGAAGCATGAGAATACATATTTATGAAGACATAGAANAGAGAGACCTATAAACTGTTAATGTTAAAGTAAAAATTTAAAAACCAGCTGAATGTAAGAAAATATAGGGAACTTTCAGAAGATTGGGAATATTCCAGTGGACCAATTGAAGTACATATTTCTATGACTCAGTCTAAAATGGATTACTTCCTCAAAGTTTATTATCATCTTCAGTAACAAAGATTGGTCACTCCTAACTATTAGAGGTCTTAAGGCTTTCAAGGTTATTTTTATCTAAAAATTTGGTCTTGAATAATTTTCCTCTTGATTTTGTTCACTTCATGTGTTAACAGTTCATACAAAGCTTCCAAATGTCTCTGAATATAACTCTTATCATTTGTTACTGAGCTATGATATTTCAATTCATTTATTTTTCCTGCCTTTTAATTTTATTTTTCAGCATTTCTACTTATTATAGATTTATTTCTAAGATAAACAGACTTGTACGAAAATATTTATAGCTGCACTTTTTGTGGTGGCAAAAAACTGGAAAAGGAGGGCATGTCCTTCAATTGAGGAATGGCTGAACAAGCTGTGGTATATGCAGGTAATGGAATACTATTGTGCTAAAAGGAATAATAAACTGGAGGAGTTCCAGGAGGAAACATATATGAAAAGCAACTGCTTGAACGCATGGGTCAGGATGGACATGATTGGGGATGTGGACTCGAAACTACCACACCAATGCAACCACCAACAATTTGGAAATAGGTCTTGATCAAGGACACATGACAAAACCAGTGGAAATGTGCGTCGGCCATGAGTGGGGGGAGTGCGGGGGGTGAAGGGGAAAGTAGGAGCATGAATCATGAAACCATGTTAAAAGTGATTATTAATAAATGTTTCAATTTAAAAAAATTATTGATAATTTAAACTAATTTTTAATGGGATCTCCAGGATTTTCCACATATGTATTCCATCATATCATATACTACTTTCAATAAAACACATACTGACTCTTCATTTGGAAACACAAGTTTTGGGGTGCAATGGTGAGGGTATCTTTTAATTGTTGGAGAGAGTTAAGAACGGGCAACTTAATGAGATGATTGGCTTACTAATCAAAGCTTACTAACACATATTTTCAGTTGCCCTTACAGGGAAGCATGAGAATACATATTTATGAAGACATAGAA
>NW_025348756.1:0-7335 GCF_016433145.1 Gracilinanus agilis
CTATGGTTCAATACCATCGTATTGAGATGATGGACACAGAACAACCTGGCAGCACTCGTTTGCAGTTTTCCAGCAGGGCGGTAACCCAATGACGGGAGTAGCACAGGTCCTCAACCCTTGATGGTTGAGTAACTCCCCCTGTGTAGCCTAAGACAGGGGCCATCTCTGCCAATCTCACTTATGGATTGACCAGGGAACACAAGGTGTCTTAGGAAAAACTTCTGGTGTTAAGACAGACTTGGATTGAACAAGGACCAAAGGTTAATAAACTTATCCCTTACACCTTTCTATTTAAAAAAGAAAGGGGGATTTGTTAGGGACCAAGACTTTAAGATAAGATAGTCACTCTTCTAAGAATAGATATCCTTCACTCTTCTAAGATAAGATATTGATCATAGGCCCAGCCATGCTTGGAGACAGTAAGACGCCACCAGAGATTTTCTATGCTCCCTTTCCGCGTTCCTTTCCCCCTTAGTATCTGCCGACCCCCTTCTGCCCTCAGCCTATATATTCTTGTCATAGATCTGCAATAAATGAGCCTTGTATCCATCTAAACGACTCTGTCTTGCACGGGAGGTCTCCCCTCTTCTTCCCCTATGGGTTTTTAGGTTGCCGTTTCCCCAGACCCCTCGGTTGTGTCCGGCTGGACCCGGACAGTGGTGCCCAACGCGAGGCACGGAGAAAACGGCTTACTGGACAACTGAGGAGCAGCTGTCGCGGCTGCGAAGATACGCAACGGGTAGAGGCTGAGCAAGACGCCTTGAGGTAGGGTAAGTTGTCCCATCCCCCATAGGCATTTAAAAATCAAGAGTGTCTAAAAAGTGTGTGTATGTGTGTGCAAGGAAAGTGGAAGGAATATGTGTGCATGATGGGAAAAACACTCTCTAAGAAAACAGTGTTCGTGACTGAACTAAAAAATAGTCGCAGGGAGAGAGGTAGCAGAGTAAAAAAGAAGGACCTGTTCAGGTTCTATGGCTTGATTCCTGACATTCTTAAAGAAGCCAACACGAGTCAACAAGTCTCGCACCTCCTCTGCTTGGCTGAGGACTCTATCTTAGAATCTAAGATAAAAAATGAAGAACCAAACTTGACTAAAGAACAGAGCTCCCCCCTCCAGGGGAATGAGCATCCCGCCTCTCTTTCAGACGAACCTATCAAAAATCCCTCCCTTGAGAAGCCCCTTGTTCCCTCTAAGCCCAGACCACGCCTTTATCCAGTCCTATACAGGGACCCTCCTCAAGATAGAACACTTAATCTGGTTTATCAAGCAGAGCTAGAGGAGGAGACAGCCCACTACCATAACAATGGCCCTCTGAGGAATAGACCTCCTCCCTACAACTTCCCATCCCCCACCATCCAACTTGCCCTCCCACATGATTCCTCTGACACCGAACAGGAGGACGAGGGGGAGGAGGAAAGCGGATCCTGTGGAAATTCCAGGGCCGCAGATACTTCAGGCCTCCCCCACCATCATCGGCCAATTTATAAAAAATTAAAAATTAAGCACATTAAAGACCTGCATTCGGCAGTTAAAAATTATGGCCTGAATGCCCCTTTTACACTCTCCATCCTAGAAGGGCTTGGAGGAGAGGGACACATGCTCCCCTCCGAATGGTCTAAAGTTCAAAAATTTTTCATAAGGGTCACTGATCCCCCTGCAATCCAGGCTGATAAGATCACCTGGAAGTCCGATTCTCCTGTCTGGATTGACCAGTGGCCTCTAACATCTGAGAAGGTTCAAGCTGCCCTAATGCTAGTGCAGGAGCAACTCTCTCTTGGACACCTTGAACCTTCCACTTCCCCATGGGATACACCTATTTTTGTTATTAAAAAGAAATAGGGGAAATGGAGACTTCCACAGGACCTACGTGAGGTCAATAAGACCATGCTACCCATGGGGGCTTTACAGCCAGGCCTTCCATGCCCGACTGCTATCATTTTCCATTCCCATAGTCAATTCCCCATCCCCCTCATTGACACAGCTCCAAGCTTGAGGCTTTAGCATTGCCCCAGATAAAATTCAAACTCAAAGCCCAAGAAACTCTTTATCCCTTAAGTGGCAATCAGACTTTGCTTCTTGCTCAGGCCCTCTTTGTTCTTAATTTCCTCAAGCTGGATGCAGAAGGGCGTTCAGCTGCTGATAGCCACTGGAATCCGCATACTTCATCTAATCTGGCCACAGTCCTTTGGCGTGACCCCCTCATGGGCCTCTGGTGTGGCCCGGACCCTGTCATTATCTGGGGAAAGGGCTCCGCCTGTATTTTTGATAAAGCGGCTAACAATGCCCATTGGATTCCATCTAGACTGATTAAACCTTTCACCCCAGATACTAACCCTTCTAACCCAGGGTCTGGTCCCTGAGAAGTCTTTTTCTTCTTCCTTTTTCAGAACCACAACCCTGAGGACATCACAGATGGGACCTCAGATCCTGAACTCGTTTTCTCTGGCGGTTTACATCATCTACTCCACCTTCCTTCTGGTCACCACTTCCAGTCCTCATCTCCTGGTCCAACAACGATGGGAGATCATCAATCCAGTTAATCAAGCCATCATTACCTCCGTTTCTTCTTCGCAATGGCCCCTATGGATGTGGTTTCCTTCCATTCCGGTTGATCTTTGTGCCCTAGGCGCCCCCCAGATGTCCTCAATCCACTACTGTGCCCCGACCTTCCCTGGCGTGCCTAGCCTCCCGGATTACTGGACTCAATACACTCAGTTTCCTCTATATGGCTGCCCTGGCTTTGATCAGCCACCACACTGTGGGGACCAGACAGACGGATTTTGTGCAGCCTGGGGATGTGAAACAATTGGCACTGGATATTGGATCCAGGCGAACCAGGACTTGATATCAATAACCCGCAATCTATCCCGTCCATCTGTGTGCACCCCCAGTCCTCCTAATTGTAATCCCCTCATTATCACATTTACCAACACAGGGAAACGAAGTGTTAAATGGACAGATGGCTTGACTTGGGGTTTACGACTCTATAAGAAGGGCGGTTTTGATGATGTTCTCCTTTTCACCCTCCGCCTCCGTGTGCAGCCCCTCATTGTTTCTGTTGGTCCTAACATCATCCTCTCGGATCAACGACGCCCCTTTTCCCCTAACCCCCAGCCATTACCAGCTCTCACGTCTCTCCCCATCCCATCGGTTCCCCTTTTTTCCCCTTCATCTCCGAATACCTCCTCCCAGTTACAGCCCCAGTCACAGCAAGGGTCCCTAAATATTCCCGGTACAGCAGACAGATTTTTATCTCTACTATCAGGTGCCTATACTGCCCTGAACGCCTCCAGGCCAGATTTGAGTGCTGGCTCTGTCTGAGTCCACAACCCCCTTACTATGAAGGTATTGCCTATATGGCAGAGCCCAATGAAACAGTTCTAGCTTCCCCGCGCTGCGCCGCCTTTCCTCGCCGTCTCACTCTTGCTGAAGTCTCTGGCCTTGGCCTTTATTTAGGCACCATTCCCCGATCTCATGCCCACTTATGTAACTCCACCCTTGACCTCCCCCCTTCCCCTTCCTTTTTGGAAGCCCCGAATAATGGCTTTTGGGCTTGCAATACTGGCCTCACCCCTTGTATATCTCTTCTAGTTTTCAATACCTCCTTTGAATTCTGTGTTCTTGTCCAGCTATGGCCACGTATCTCTTTCCACACGGACGANGATAAGTTCCCTATGGTTCAATACCATCGTATTGAGATGATGGACACAGAACAACCTGGCAGCACTCGTTTGCAGTTTTCCAGCAGGGCGGTAACCCAATGACGGGAGTAGCACAGGTCCTCAACCCTTGATGGTTGAGTAACTCCCCCTGTGTAGCCTAAGACAGGGGCCATCTCTGCCAATCTCACTTATGGATTGACCAGGGAACACAAGGTGTCTTAGGAAAAACTTCTGGTGTTAAGACAGACTTGGATTGAACAAGGACCAAAGGTTAATAAACTTATCCCTTACACCTTTCTATTTAAAAAAGAAAGGGGGATTTGTTAGGGACCAAGACTTTAAGATAAGATAGTCACTCTTCTAAGAATAGATATCCTTCACTCTTCTAAGATAAGATATTGATCATAGGCCCAGCCATGCTTGGAGACAGTAAGACGCCACCAGAGATTTTCTATGCTCCCTTTCCGCGTTCCTTTCCCCCTTAGTATCTGCCGACCCCCTTCTGCCCTCAGCCTATATATTCTTGTCATAGATCTGCAATAAATGAGCCTTGTATCCATCTAAACGACTCTGTCTTGCACGGGAGGTCTCCCCTCTTCTTCCCCTATGGGTTTTTAGGTTGCCGTTTCCCCAGACCCCTCGGTTGTGTCCGGCTGGACCCGGACAGTGGTGCCCAACGCGAGGCACGGAGAAAACGGCTTACTGGACAACTGAGGAGCAGCTGTCGCGGCTGCGAAGATACGCAACGGGTAGAGGCTGAGCAAGACGCCTTGAGGTAGGGTAAGTTGTCCCATCCCCCATAGGCATTTAAAAATCAAGAGTGTCTAAAAAGTGTGTGTATGTGTGTGCAAGGAAAGTGGAAGGAATATGTGTGCATGATGGGAAAAACACTCTCTAAGAAAACAGTGTTCGTGACTGAACTAAAAAATAGTCGCAGGGAGAGAGGTAGCAGAGTAAAAAAGAAGGACCTGTTCAGGTTCTATGGCTTGATTCCTGACATTCTTAAAGAAGCCAACACGAGTCAACAAGTCTCGCACCTCCTCTGCTTGGCTGAGGACTCTATCTTAGAATCTAAGATAAAAAATGAAGAACCAAACTTGACTAAAGAACAGAGCTCCCCCCTCCAGGGGAATGAGCATCCCGCCTCTCTTTCAGACGAACCTATCAAAAATCCCTCCCTTGAGAAGCCCCTTGTTCCCTCTAAGCCCAGACCACGCCTTTATCCAGTCCTATACAGGGACCCTCCTCAAGATAGAACACTTAATCTGGTTTATCAAGCAGAGCTAGAGGAGGAGACAGCCCACTACCATAACAATGGCCCTCTGAGGAATAGACCTCCTCCCTACAACTTCCCATCCCCCACCATCCAACTTGCCCTCCCACATGATTCCTCTGACACCGAACAGGAGGACGAGGGGGAGGAGGAAAGCGGATCCTGTGGAAATTCCAGGGCCGCAGATACTTCAGGCCTCCCCCACCATCATCGGCCAATTTATAAAAAATTAAAAATTAAGCACATTAAAGACCTGCATTCGGCAGTTAAAAATTATGGCCTGAATGCCCCTTTTACACTCTCCATCCTAGAAGGGCTTGGAGGAGAGGGACACATGCTCCCCTCCGAATGGTCTAAAGTTCAAAAATTTTTCATAAGGGTCACTGATCCCCCTGCAATCCAGGCTGATAAGATCACCTGGAAGTCCGATTCTCCTGTCTGGATTGACCAGTGGCCTCTAACATCTGAGAAGGTTCAAGCTGCCCTAATGCTAGTGCAGGAGCAACTCTCTCTTGGACACCTTGAACCTTCCACTTCCCCATGGGATACACCTATTTTTGTTATTAAAAAGAAATAGGGGAAATGGAGACTTCCACAGGACCTACGTGAGGTCAATAAGACCATGCTACCCATGGGGGCTTTACAGCCAGGCCTTCCATGCCCGACTGCTATCATTTTCCATTCCCATAGTCAATTCCCCATCCCCCTCATTGACACAGCTCCAAGCTTGAGGCTTTAGCATTGCCCCAGATAAAATTCAAACTCAAAGCCCAAGAAACTCTTTATCCCTTAAGTGGCAATCAGACTTTGCTTCTTGCTCAGGCCCTCTTTGTTCTTAATTTCCTCAAGCTGGATGCAGAAGGGCGTTCAGCTGCTGATAGCCACTGGAATCCGCATACTTCATCTAATCTGGCCACAGTCCTTTGGCGTGACCCCCTCATGGGCCTCTGGTGTGGCCCGGACCCTGTCATTATCTGGGGAAAGGGCTCCGCCTGTATTTTTGATAAAGCGGCTAACAATGCCCATTGGATTCCATCTAGACTGATTAAACCTTTCACCCCAGATACTAACCCTTCTAACCCAGGGTCTGGTCCCTGAGAAGTCTTTTTCTTCTTCCTTTTTCAGAACCACAACCCTGAGGACATCACAGATGGGACCTCAGATCCTGAACTCGTTTTCTCTGGCGGTTTACATCATCTACTCCACCTTCCTTCTGGTCACCACTTCCAGTCCTCATCTCCTGGTCCAACAACGATGGGAGATCATCAATCCAGTTAATCAAGCCATCATTACCTCCGTTTCTTCTTCGCAATGGCCCCTATGGATGTGGTTTCCTTCCATTCCGGTTGATCTTTGTGCCCTAGGCGCCCCCCAGATGTCCTCAATCCACTACTGTGCCCCGACCTTCCCTGGCGTGCCTAGCCTCCCGGATTACTGGACTCAATACACTCAGTTTCCTCTATATGGCTGCCCTGGCTTTGATCAGCCACCACACTGTGGGGACCAGACAGACGGATTTTGTGCAGCCTGGGGATGTGAAACAATTGGCACTGGATATTGGATCCAGGCGAACCAGGACTTGATATCAATAACCCGCAATCTATCCCGTCCATCTGTGTGCACCCCCAGTCCTCCTAATTGTAATCCCCTCATTATCACATTTACCAACACAGGGAAACGAAGTGTTAAATGGACAGATGGCTTGACTTGGGGTTTACGACTCTATAAGAAGGGCGGTTTTGATGATGTTCTCCTTTTCACCCTCCGCCTCCGTGTGCAGCCCCTCATTGTTTCTGTTGGTCCTAACATCATCCTCTCGGATCAACGACGCCCCTTTTCCCCTAACCCCCAGCCATTACCAGCTCTCACGTCTCTCCCCATCCCATCGGTTCCCCTTTTTTCCCCTTCATCTCCGAATACCTCCTCCCAGTTACAGCCCCAGTCACAGCAAGGGTCCCTAAATATTCCCGGTACAGCAGACAGATTTTTATCTCTACTATCAGGTGCCTATACTGCCCTGAACGCCTCCAGGCCAGATTTGAGTGCTGGCTCTGTCTGAGTCCACAACCCCCTTACTATGAAGGTATTGCCTATATGGCAGAGCCCAATGAAACAGTTCTAGCTTCCCCGCGCTGCGCCGCCTTTCCTCGCCGTCTCACTCTTGCTGAAGTCTCTGGCCTTGGCCTTTATTTAGGCACCATTCCCCGATCTCATGCCCACTTATGTAACTCCACCCTTGACCTCCCCCCTTCCCCTTCCTTTTTGGAAGCCCCGAATAATGGCTTTTGGGCTTGCAATACTGGCCTCACCCCTTGTATATCTCTTCTAGTTTTCAATACCTCCTTTGAATTCTGTGTTCTTGTCCAGCTATGGCCACGTATCTCTTTCCACACGGACGA
>NW_025348757.1:0-14147 GCF_016433145.1 Gracilinanus agilis
TCCTATGTTCAAATCTGGCCTCAGACACTTCCCAGCTGTGTGACCCTGAACAAGTCACTTAACCCCCATTGCCTAGCCCTTACCACTCTTCTGCCTTGGAGTCAATACACAGTATTGATTCCAAGACGGAAGGTAAGGGTTTTTTAAATAAATAAAAATTTGCTACCCTTACCACTCTTCTACCAAGGAGCCAATACACAGAAGTTATGGGTTTAAAATAGTTAAATATATAAATGAATGAATGAATAAATAAATAAAAATTTGAAAGAAAGAACTAGAATGGATTTGAAAGACGCTCTGATTGTAAATGCAGACCTAGAGAGTTTTACCAATGGTTTGAGTTATATGCATAGTGGGAGGAGATATACAGGGGCAGTGGTAGTGACAGAAACAGACACTGTGGTATGGATCATTACCCAGCAATGTCAGTGCTTAAGGAATCAAGTTAGTGGCTCTAATCCAAGCCTGTAAGATTGGGGAAGGCAGGAGGATAAACATTTTCACAGACTCCAGATATGCATTTGGTGTGATGCATGCAACAGGGAAAATCTGGAAATGCAAGGGTTTTCTAACAAGTGCGAGGAAAGAAAAAGCCTATGTCAATCAAAGTCATTGCAGAACTCTTAGAGGCAATCCACCTGCCCAAAGAGGTAGCAGTGATCCATTGTCATGCATATACTTATGAGAAGGACTCTGTCCAAAGGAAATCATAGGGAAATGTGACAGCCAAATTCACTGCCCAAAGAGCAATTCATGTAATGAGTCTCATTGGCAGATCTAACCAAAGCTTACAATGAGTCAGAAGTTCAGACATGGATAAAGAAGTTTGGTGCTAAGGAGATTGGAGAGATATGGTTTTCGGATACAGGGAAGCCCATCTTGCCAAAGATGTGTTTTTGTCATGTGTGTAACTATTCCTGGACACTTTGGTAAAAAAGCTTTGGGCTAGCCCCTATAATTACAATAATCTTGAGTAGAGTCTGTGGAAAATGTGTTATTTTTATGAAATTTGATCAAGGAGTGTTTAAGAAGATAAGTCTAGGGGACAGACCATTAGCTTATACTACATTTGAAAGCATACAAATTGATTTTATAAACATGCCTAAAGCTGGGAGGTTTAAATATTGTCTGGCAATTGTAGACAGATTGACAAGGTGGCCAGAGGCATTTCCTGCATAAAGAACAATGCAGCATTTGTAGTAAAAGTACTATTAAAGGAGATAATTCCTCAGTTTGGATTGCCATGCTTTGTGGATTCAGACCATGGAAGTCATTTCTCACAATCCATTTTAAAACAAATATATGAATATTTGGGAACCAAGGCCAGTTTCCATACTCCTTACCATCCACAGACCTCTGGACAGGTTGAAAAGTTAAACAGGGAGATCAAAACATTGATTGGTAAGCTATTCAGAGACTCATTTAAAATGGACTGAAATACTACCTCTAGTGCTTTTTTGCATCTGAACAAGACTGAGTGGGGACTTGCATTTTTCTCCTTTCGAAATTCTGTACAGCCATCCTCCATTACAAGCCAAAATGTGTCGGCCTAGTTTTATTTCTATGTTGGGAAGTGATTGTCAGCTAGAAACTTATACGATCATTACAAAAGAGACTTAGAGAGCTCCTCAAAATGGGTTAATCCAGCAAACCACACCACTTGGTTATTTCCTACATAATATAAAGCCTGGTGATTCCGTTTTCCTTAAAGATGTTAATAGGAGATAAGCTACAGAAGAGAAATGGTTGGGTCCTTTCGAAATTTTGCTCACCACCCCCTCATCTGTAAAAATCTTAGGGAAGGATGCATGGGTTCACTGTTCCAATGTAAAAATCCAAAGAGCTCACAGAAATAGAGAAAATCAAAGTAAAGAGAGTGATCAGATTGATGAAAATGAAGATAGAACTCAGACAGAAATAGAATTAAGAGATAGAAGTTCCTGAAAGTTATCCAGAAGAAGAAGAAAGCTGAGAAACATCAGTCAAGTGTAGACATCCAGCAAGTATAGACAACTGGCAAAGAGTTCAAGAGGGACTATGGCAGTGGAAGACATAACAACCCAGAGGGAAGCTTGGAAGAAAAGACTCAAAAACAGAAAGAGAACAGAGACTTTATAGCTGAAAGGACAGCACAGACAGAAAAAAGCGGTGTATATTTGTGCATATGAAGAGGACAGATGGGAAACAGGAAATATTGTAAGATACGGTGCACCTTAAACGTAAATACATATTCATATTTAGTGCATGCAACATGAACATACTAGAAAACAGAAGAGGAAAAAACTTGTCAACTTGAGGAAGTCTAAAGTGACAAAGTGAGTATATGCATGCAACATGACATAAATAGGATTCATGTTTCACAGAATGTACATATTTTGCTGTCCTCATGTAGATAAATGGGGGTCTTTATGGTGGAAAAGAAATTTTTGGGATAAGTCTATAGTTAGCATTAGATCCATAAGGTATTAATTGAATAGAAGGATCTCTAGATTCTTTATTTGATTAATATTAGGGCATAGATAGGATTAAAATAATGAAAGTATTATATATTTTGTAGATATTTGTGTTTGCTATACTGTTTGGGAATGTGCAAAAGTTCTGTTGTGTTGGAACTTTGTAAGTACTTTGTAAACCCTACCCTTACCTTATTTTCTTTCCTGGGGAATATCCAAGATTAGGAATAGTTAAAATAGAATATAGCATAGAAAAGTGTAGGGGTGGTTCATTATTTTGGGGGTTAGATAATAGAATATGGTTAAAAGGTAAGTATCAAGGTTCACAAAAATGAACTTAGCAATTTCATATTTGTGAAAGGGGACAACTGATAGTGGAAATTTGGGAAGAAAGAAATGAACCAGAGTGAAGATACAGAGTTGATGGAATGAAGGGAACCAGGAAGTGCAGAGGAGGCTCTCAGAATCCTGAGTTAGAATTCTGAGGGAAGTAACTGTCATCGAGGAGTTGGGTTTGGATTCTGGAGAGGGAAACATCTCCAAAACCCAGCTCTTGCCTCCTATTGATCCTCAACTAGTTCCTGAGAGAAATCAGCCATTTCCAGAACATCTTTTGGTCTCATACTCTGATTTAACACCTGGAGAAGTCTCAAGCAGGAATTACCAGAGACAGTGACCTGAACTGCTTCATTGCCTTTGGTGGGCATTAGCTTACCTAGGTGACAAGGTCACACCTGGCACCTTTACTTGACTCCACTACCATCTGTGACTTTCACTAGGACTATAATTAATGTGGGCTTAGCCTAGGTTAGTCAGATAGATGGGGAAAACCTGAGACAGAGAGGAAGGAAGAGTAGCCTTAGCTCTGCTAAGGACAGAAGAGATTCTTTGCAGAATCAGATGGTGGGAAAAGGTAGAATTGATTAAGAGTAGGGAATCCTCATCCCACATACCTTACCCTTTCCTAAATAACATTTTATAATAAACCTGTTACCTTTTAAGTGAAGTCAGAGTGGTTTTCAACTGGCCCAAGAGAGAGAATAGCCATCTGCTCTCTGAACTTGAGAAGATCATTAGCCTAGACTGGGTTAAGTAAAAACTCAGTCACACATTTTATTTACCATCATATAGTTGGCGAGCAAGGCTAGGTTTTGAATCTACTCACATTGAGCAGATTTGAAGTCAGGAAAGTGTTTTTTGATCAAAGAAAGATTTGGGCCTGTAAAGCCTGTGTAACAGTAGAGCGACCATATTGTAAAATCTCTGAGTCTTGTTGCTATATTCTACCAAGCAACCGGCTACCCAATCAGAAGACAACATCATTTTTGAGGGGAAGAATTCTTAAAGGGCCAGGTTCAAAGACAGTTTTTTTCCTGTTTGGAGCTTGTGGAACCACGAAGGTGCACAAAGTAATTGTGATCATGGCGATTATGGCTAGCTTATACCAAGCCATACTCCTTTGTTACAATGTGCTGTTTGTGGTGATACCTGATTTCATCTATTTTGTGATTAATCTTTATGGGACTGTGCAATGGCTGCAAATTGAAACAGGCAAAACATTATCGTATATACCTGTGATAGTGGCTTTGTTATACACAGCAAAAAATATTTATTATGCTGGGAAAAAGGTTATAGGCACACAGTTTGGGAAAAAACTGGCAGACAAGAATGAGACTGAATGGAAGATAATGATGTTAGCTATAAAAGAAAGAATAGCAAAGATGGAAGCCAAATTAGAGAAAATGAATGGGGAATTAGAGGAACTAAAGAACAACAAAACAAACCAAGAGACCCAAGAGAAGGAAGATGATAAAAGTGTTCAGGAACAAAACAATGGTGAAGTGTCAGTGCTTCCATTACATGATGTAACAAGTCTTCAGCCAGAAGGAGGCATAATTCACATGAAAACACACAAACCCTTTGAAACTACAGACTTAGACCATCTAAAGAAAAGAATGCCTAGGTTTTTCGATGAGCCACTCCGTTGTATTAAAGAATTTAAGAGGGCAATAAGATTATTTGACCCTAATTTTGAGGACACTGATCTTCTTCTTTCTGAGCTTTTCACTAGGAGAGAAAAGGAGCAGTTTGTAAAGGAGACTAGAGATAACCCAGGTCTTACTTCATGGCCTGAAGAAGCAGATTATTTAGTATTATCAAACCCAGATAATCTTAAGTTTTTGGGGCAAGCTAGAAATTCCCTTGTAGAGGCAATGAAAATACATAGTGAAAGACCAGATGCCTGGGGGAAATTTGAAAAGCTAAAACAAGAACCAGAGGAGGATCCTTCTACATTTCTTGATAGGATCATAGAAATGGGAGAAAATTTATTAGGTTTCACTGATCTAGAAGAAAACAACTTAAAGCATATAAGAAGGCAATTTGTCAAAGGGAGTTGTTTGCCAATTAGGAACTATTTCAAGTTCCATTGTCCAGGATGGGAAACGCTTAGTTTGGAGGAATTGAGGAAAGATGCAGCTTATATTTTTTCTGGGAACAAAGATAAGAGAAATGAAGAAAGGGATGAGTTAGTTCAGGAGTTGAGATCTCAGTTAAAGGAGGTGAATAAAAAGCTCAGAGAAAACGAAATAGAGCAAGTGAAGATGATGGCTACTTTGCAAGCTTATCAGTTGAGGCAACAGTATACACCAAGAACACAAAGAAATCAAGCAAAATGTTTCCTATGCAAACAACCTGGTCATTTTGTAAGAGAATGTCATCTAAAAGCCCAAATTAACAATAGGGGAAATTCTTGTGGGAATAATAGAAGAGTGGGGTGGAGAGATAATCGAAATTGTAACAACAGGCAAGAGCATGGACAGTGTTGCTCACATGTATGCAGTAACTCTGGTATCCAAGCCCCGAATTTGAGCATTATGCAAAAATTCATTCAGGAAGGTGCAAGACCGAAATACTCATCAATAGTAACTGGGGGAATAAAGCAAGGAAATCAGTTATAAAGCCACATTGTGGGGGATGCAGGAATAAAAAGCATTGCAAAAGGAATCGTGGAAATAGGGAAAATGACAGAGATGGTGATACTAGAACATTGACTAAGTATAATACACCCATAATGCCTATCACAAAAACAAAACAAGGGATATAGGAAAAGAAAATATTGGACAAAAAGAGAATGAGTTCATAATGCAAGAAAGTATGCAGGCAAAATCCTGTGAGCTGAATGGAACAGTGATAAAGGCAAATGATGAAGGAAATAATGTTACTAGAAGGGAAATGCATGAAGATGATGTTACAATACATAATGAGCAAGAAATAAGTTTAATAGTGGACAATACTATAGCACAAAAAATACAAAGATACAGAAACAAGGAACAGTGAGCTTGAAGAGAACTGATCTGTGAGCAAATGTATAGGAACATGAAAGAAGAATGTGGGTTGGATACTGAATCTCTGCGGGGACGTGGATATTGGTGTTTGATAATGGCATTGCAAATATAGATGGTGATTGGGATTTAAACAAGATTAATTTAGAAGCACCAATGGTGGAAGTGTTTGAACCTTCTAATACAAGTGAACCTCATCTTGCAATCAAAGTTGGGGATGAGATCTATTTAGTGTTAGTAGATAGGAGCTTCAAAATTGGTATTGAAAACACCTTGGACTAGTAGAATAGTGGGATCTCCAAAGGTGATAGGAGCTACAGGAAGAATACAAAGGGTTCCAAAATTACAATCTAAAATGGTTACCCTAGGGGGAAAAAAGGTTACCTTAGGTATCCTAAGTGTAATCACACTTTTTTGCTTATCCTGGACTGCCCAGCAAACCTTATGGGTAGAGATTTATTTTGTAAGCTAGTGCCACAATTCAATGTGATCCTTCTGGGAAAATTATGGTACATCTTCCCAAGGGTGCATTGTAAGCCTATCCATGATTATTTTTAGATGAAATGGAAGGTGAAGAAAAAGTAAACCCAATCTATGAAATCCCTAAAAAATACCAGACGGGGCGTGGGCTAATCATTCAACAGATATTGGTTTGTTAAAATCAGCAACCCCAGTGAAAGTAAACTAAGTAAAGAAGCTACAGAGGGAATCCACCCAATTATCGAGAGTTTATTAGAACAAAAAATGATTGTTCCAACAGTCTCTTGAGTATAATACACCCATAATGCCTATTACAAAAACAAAACTGGATAGTCAAGGCAGACCAAGATGGAAATTTATTCAGAATTTAAGAGTGGTCAATAATTTTGTAATAAAGTTACATCCAATTGTTCCAAGCCCCATGAGTATCTTGGCTAATAATCCCAGTAATGCCAGATATTATACAGTTGTAGATTTGTACTCTGCATATTTTTCAATTCCCATTCATAAAGACAGAAAATTTTTGTTTTCACTTGGGAGAGAAATAAATTCTGCTGGTGTCATTTCCCCCAAGGTTGGTCTGAGTCAGCTAGCCTCTTCTGTCAAATTTTAAAGCAAGATTTAAAAACAGTTGTATTCAAAGATAGTACTGTGGTTCATTTTGTAGATGATATACTATTGGCAAGCCCAAATGCAAAGATTTATCTTCGGGACAGTACAAAACTGCTGTGTAAACTACATAAAGAGGGTATAAAATGTCAAAATTAAAATTGCAATGGTGTATACCCAGGGTGGAACACTNTCCTATGTTCAAATCTGGCCTCAGACACTTCCCAGCTGTGTGACCCTGAACAAGTCACTTAACCCCCATTGCCTAGCCCTTACCACTCTTCTGCCTTGGAGTCAATACACAGTATTGATTCCAAGACGGAAGGTAAGGGTTTTTTAAATAAATAAAAATTTGCTACCCTTACCACTCTTCTACCAAGGAGCCAATACACAGAAGTTATGGGTTTAAAATAGTTAAATATATAAATGAATGAATGAATAAATAAATAAAAATTTGAAAGAAAGAACTAGAATGGATTTGAAAGACGCTCTGATTGTAAATGCAGACCTAGAGAGTTTTACCAATGGTTTGAGTTATATGCATAGTGGGAGGAGATATACAGGGGCAGTGGTAGTGACAGAAACAGACACTGTGGTATGGATCATTACCCAGCAATGTCAGTGCTTAAGGAATCAAGTTAGTGGCTCTAATCCAAGCCTGTAAGATTGGGGAAGGCAGGAGGATAAACATTTTCACAGACTCCAGATATGCATTTGGTGTGATGCATGCAACAGGGAAAATCTGGAAATGCAAGGGTTTTCTAACAAGTGCGAGGAAAGAAAAAGCCTATGTCAATCAAAGTCATTGCAGAACTCTTAGAGGCAATCCACCTGCCCAAAGAGGTAGCAGTGATCCATTGTCATGCATATACTTATGAGAAGGACTCTGTCCAAAGGAAATCATAGGGAAATGTGACAGCCAAATTCACTGCCCAAAGAGCAATTCATGTAATGAGTCTCATTGGCAGATCTAACCAAAGCTTACAATGAGTCAGAAGTTCAGACATGGATAAAGAAGTTTGGTGCTAAGGAGATTGGAGAGATATGGTTTTCGGATACAGGGAAGCCCATCTTGCCAAAGATGTGTTTTTGTCATGTGTGTAACTATTCCTGGACACTTTGGTAAAAAAGCTTTGGGCTAGCCCCTATAATTACAATAATCTTGAGTAGAGTCTGTGGAAAATGTGTTATTTTTATGAAATTTGATCAAGGAGTGTTTAAGAAGATAAGTCTAGGGGACAGACCATTAGCTTATACTACATTTGAAAGCATACAAATTGATTTTATAAACATGCCTAAAGCTGGGAGGTTTAAATATTGTCTGGCAATTGTAGACAGATTGACAAGGTGGCCAGAGGCATTTCCTGCATAAAGAACAATGCAGCATTTGTAGTAAAAGTACTATTAAAGGAGATAATTCCTCAGTTTGGATTGCCATGCTTTGTGGATTCAGACCATGGAAGTCATTTCTCACAATCCATTTTAAAACAAATATATGAATATTTGGGAACCAAGGCCAGTTTCCATACTCCTTACCATCCACAGACCTCTGGACAGGTTGAAAAGTTAAACAGGGAGATCAAAACATTGATTGGTAAGCTATTCAGAGACTCATTTAAAATGGACTGAAATACTACCTCTAGTGCTTTTTTGCATCTGAACAAGACTGAGTGGGGACTTGCATTTTTCTCCTTTCGAAATTCTGTACAGCCATCCTCCATTACAAGCCAAAATGTGTCGGCCTAGTTTTATTTCTATGTTGGGAAGTGATTGTCAGCTAGAAACTTATACGATCATTACAAAAGAGACTTAGAGAGCTCCTCAAAATGGGTTAATCCAGCAAACCACACCACTTGGTTATTTCCTACATAATATAAAGCCTGGTGATTCCGTTTTCCTTAAAGATGTTAATAGGAGATAAGCTACAGAAGAGAAATGGTTGGGTCCTTTCGAAATTTTGCTCACCACCCCCTCATCTGTAAAAATCTTAGGGAAGGATGCATGGGTTCACTGTTCCAATGTAAAAATCCAAAGAGCTCACAGAAATAGAGAAAATCAAAGTAAAGAGAGTGATCAGATTGATGAAAATGAAGATAGAACTCAGACAGAAATAGAATTAAGAGATAGAAGTTCCTGAAAGTTATCCAGAAGAAGAAGAAAGCTGAGAAACATCAGTCAAGTGTAGACATCCAGCAAGTATAGACAACTGGCAAAGAGTTCAAGAGGGACTATGGCAGTGGAAGACATAACAACCCAGAGGGAAGCTTGGAAGAAAAGACTCAAAAACAGAAAGAGAACAGAGACTTTATAGCTGAAAGGACAGCACAGACAGAAAAAAGCGGTGTATATTTGTGCATATGAAGAGGACAGATGGGAAACAGGAAATATTGTAAGATACGGTGCACCTTAAACGTAAATACATATTCATATTTAGTGCATGCAACATGAACATACTAGAAAACAGAAGAGGAAAAAACTTGTCAACTTGAGGAAGTCTAAAGTGACAAAGTGAGTATATGCATGCAACATGACATAAATAGGATTCATGTTTCACAGAATGTACATATTTTGCTGTCCTCATGTAGATAAATGGGGGTCTTTATGGTGGAAAAGAAATTTTTGGGATAAGTCTATAGTTAGCATTAGATCCATAAGGTATTAATTGAATAGAAGGATCTCTAGATTCTTTATTTGATTAATATTAGGGCATAGATAGGATTAAAATAATGAAAGTATTATATATTTTGTAGATATTTGTGTTTGCTATACTGTTTGGGAATGTGCAAAAGTTCTGTTGTGTTGGAACTTTGTAAGTACTTTGTAAACCCTACCCTTACCTTATTTTCTTTCCTGGGGAATATCCAAGATTAGGAATAGTTAAAATAGAATATAGCATAGAAAAGTGTAGGGGTGGTTCATTATTTTGGGGGTTAGATAATAGAATATGGTTAAAAGGTAAGTATCAAGGTTCACAAAAATGAACTTAGCAATTTCATATTTGTGAAAGGGGACAACTGATAGTGGAAATTTGGGAAGAAAGAAATGAACCAGAGTGAAGATACAGAGTTGATGGAATGAAGGGAACCAGGAAGTGCAGAGGAGGCTCTCAGAATCCTGAGTTAGAATTCTGAGGGAAGTAACTGTCATCGAGGAGTTGGGTTTGGATTCTGGAGAGGGAAACATCTCCAAAACCCAGCTCTTGCCTCCTATTGATCCTCAACTAGTTCCTGAGAGAAATCAGCCATTTCCAGAACATCTTTTGGTCTCATACTCTGATTTAACACCTGGAGAAGTCTCAAGCAGGAATTACCAGAGACAGTGACCTGAACTGCTTCATTGCCTTTGGTGGGCATTAGCTTACCTAGGTGACAAGGTCACACCTGGCACCTTTACTTGACTCCACTACCATCTGTGACTTTCACTAGGACTATAATTAATGTGGGCTTAGCCTAGGTTAGTCAGATAGATGGGGAAAACCTGAGACAGAGAGGAAGGAAGAGTAGCCTTAGCTCTGCTAAGGACAGAAGAGATTCTTTGCAGAATCAGATGGTGGGAAAAGGTAGAATTGATTAAGAGTAGGGAATCCTCATCCCACATACCTTACCCTTTCCTAAATAACATTTTATAATAAACCTGTTACCTTTTAAGTGAAGTCAGAGTGGTTTTCAACTGGCCCAAGAGAGAGAATAGCCATCTGCTCTCTGAACTTGAGAAGATCATTAGCCTAGACTGGGTTAAGTAAAAACTCAGTCACACATTTTATTTACCATCATATAGTTGGCGAGCAAGGCTAGGTTTTGAATCTACTCACATTGAGCAGATTTGAAGTCAGGAAAGTGTTTTTTGATCAAAGAAAGATTTGGGCCTGTAAAGCCTGTGTAACAGTAGAGCGACCATATTGTAAAATCTCTGAGTCTTGTTGCTATATTCTACCAAGCAACCGGCTACCCAATCAGAAGACAACATCATTTTTGAGGGGAAGAATTCTTAAAGGGCCAGGTTCAAAGACAGTTTTTTTCCTGTTTGGAGCTTGTGGAACCACGAAGGTGCACAAAGTAATTGTGATCATGGCGATTATGGCTAGCTTATACCAAGCCATACTCCTTTGTTACAATGTGCTGTTTGTGGTGATACCTGATTTCATCTATTTTGTGATTAATCTTTATGGGACTGTGCAATGGCTGCAAATTGAAACAGGCAAAACATTATCGTATATACCTGTGATAGTGGCTTTGTTATACACAGCAAAAAATATTTATTATGCTGGGAAAAAGGTTATAGGCACACAGTTTGGGAAAAAACTGGCAGACAAGAATGAGACTGAATGGAAGATAATGATGTTAGCTATAAAAGAAAGAATAGCAAAGATGGAAGCCAAATTAGAGAAAATGAATGGGGAATTAGAGGAACTAAAGAACAACAAAACAAACCAAGAGACCCAAGAGAAGGAAGATGATAAAAGTGTTCAGGAACAAAACAATGGTGAAGTGTCAGTGCTTCCATTACATGATGTAACAAGTCTTCAGCCAGAAGGAGGCATAATTCACATGAAAACACACAAACCCTTTGAAACTACAGACTTAGACCATCTAAAGAAAAGAATGCCTAGGTTTTTCGATGAGCCACTCCGTTGTATTAAAGAATTTAAGAGGGCAATAAGATTATTTGACCCTAATTTTGAGGACACTGATCTTCTTCTTTCTGAGCTTTTCACTAGGAGAGAAAAGGAGCAGTTTGTAAAGGAGACTAGAGATAACCCAGGTCTTACTTCATGGCCTGAAGAAGCAGATTATTTAGTATTATCAAACCCAGATAATCTTAAGTTTTTGGGGCAAGCTAGAAATTCCCTTGTAGAGGCAATGAAAATACATAGTGAAAGACCAGATGCCTGGGGGAAATTTGAAAAGCTAAAACAAGAACCAGAGGAGGATCCTTCTACATTTCTTGATAGGATCATAGAAATGGGAGAAAATTTATTAGGTTTCACTGATCTAGAAGAAAACAACTTAAAGCATATAAGAAGGCAATTTGTCAAAGGGAGTTGTTTGCCAATTAGGAACTATTTCAAGTTCCATTGTCCAGGATGGGAAACGCTTAGTTTGGAGGAATTGAGGAAAGATGCAGCTTATATTTTTTCTGGGAACAAAGATAAGAGAAATGAAGAAAGGGATGAGTTAGTTCAGGAGTTGAGATCTCAGTTAAAGGAGGTGAATAAAAAGCTCAGAGAAAACGAAATAGAGCAAGTGAAGATGATGGCTACTTTGCAAGCTTATCAGTTGAGGCAACAGTATACACCAAGAACACAAAGAAATCAAGCAAAATGTTTCCTATGCAAACAACCTGGTCATTTTGTAAGAGAATGTCATCTAAAAGCCCAAATTAACAATAGGGGAAATTCTTGTGGGAATAATAGAAGAGTGGGGTGGAGAGATAATCGAAATTGTAACAACAGGCAAGAGCATGGACAGTGTTGCTCACATGTATGCAGTAACTCTGGTATCCAAGCCCCGAATTTGAGCATTATGCAAAAATTCATTCAGGAAGGTGCAAGACCGAAATACTCATCAATAGTAACTGGGGGAATAAAGCAAGGAAATCAGTTATAAAGCCACATTGTGGGGGATGCAGGAATAAAAAGCATTGCAAAAGGAATCGTGGAAATAGGGAAAATGACAGAGATGGTGATACTAGAACATTGACTAAGTATAATACACCCATAATGCCTATCACAAAAACAAAACAAGGGATATAGGAAAAGAAAATATTGGACAAAAAGAGAATGAGTTCATAATGCAAGAAAGTATGCAGGCAAAATCCTGTGAGCTGAATGGAACAGTGATAAAGGCAAATGATGAAGGAAATAATGTTACTAGAAGGGAAATGCATGAAGATGATGTTACAATACATAATGAGCAAGAAATAAGTTTAATAGTGGACAATACTATAGCACAAAAAATACAAAGATACAGAAACAAGGAACAGTGAGCTTGAAGAGAACTGATCTGTGAGCAAATGTATAGGAACATGAAAGAAGAATGTGGGTTGGATACTGAATCTCTGCGGGGACGTGGATATTGGTGTTTGATAATGGCATTGCAAATATAGATGGTGATTGGGATTTAAACAAGATTAATTTAGAAGCACCAATGGTGGAAGTGTTTGAACCTTCTAATACAAGTGAACCTCATCTTGCAATCAAAGTTGGGGATGAGATCTATTTAGTGTTAGTAGATAGGAGCTTCAAAATTGGTATTGAAAACACCTTGGACTAGTAGAATAGTGGGATCTCCAAAGGTGATAGGAGCTACAGGAAGAATACAAAGGGTTCCAAAATTACAATCTAAAATGGTTACCCTAGGGGGAAAAAAGGTTACCTTAGGTATCCTAAGTGTAATCACACTTTTTTGCTTATCCTGGACTGCCCAGCAAACCTTATGGGTAGAGATTTATTTTGTAAGCTAGTGCCACAATTCAATGTGATCCTTCTGGGAAAATTATGGTACATCTTCCCAAGGGTGCATTGTAAGCCTATCCATGATTATTTTTAGATGAAATGGAAGGTGAAGAAAAAGTAAACCCAATCTATGAAATCCCTAAAAAATACCAGACGGGGCGTGGGCTAATCATTCAACAGATATTGGTTTGTTAAAATCAGCAACCCCAGTGAAAGTAAACTAAGTAAAGAAGCTACAGAGGGAATCCACCCAATTATCGAGAGTTTATTAGAACAAAAAATGATTGTTCCAACAGTCTCTTGAGTATAATACACCCATAATGCCTATTACAAAAACAAAACTGGATAGTCAAGGCAGACCAAGATGGAAATTTATTCAGAATTTAAGAGTGGTCAATAATTTTGTAATAAAGTTACATCCAATTGTTCCAAGCCCCATGAGTATCTTGGCTAATAATCCCAGTAATGCCAGATATTATACAGTTGTAGATTTGTACTCTGCATATTTTTCAATTCCCATTCATAAAGACAGAAAATTTTTGTTTTCACTTGGGAGAGAAATAAATTCTGCTGGTGTCATTTCCCCCAAGGTTGGTCTGAGTCAGCTAGCCTCTTCTGTCAAATTTTAAAGCAAGATTTAAAAACAGTTGTATTCAAAGATAGTACTGTGGTTCATTTTGTAGATGATATACTATTGGCAAGCCCAAATGCAAAGATTTATCTTCGGGACAGTACAAAACTGCTGTGTAAACTACATAAAGAGGGTATAAAATGTCAAAATTAAAATTGCAATGGTGTATACCCAGG
>NW_025348758.1:0-2036 GCF_016433145.1 Gracilinanus agilis
ATTTTCTCCAAAATTCCATTGTGATCACAGACAAACAAAACCATTACAAACAGATTAGAGACACATAAACACAACATATAGACACACAGACTGTTCAAAAACATTTTTCCCGGGCATTTCACGCATACTCTAACAAATATAAGACATCCTATCAAAGATCAATAAATCACATCTTACGTGGCTAAAGAAATCTGGAGAAAAAAGAAAGTTTATTATTCAGAAAACTGATTAACTCTAGCAAGGAACTGGCTAAGCTAGGATGAATTCTTGGACTAAATTTAGTCATTAGTGGGGCCAGTGGTTGGCCTCCTTTCCATCTTCCCTGAAATCTCTTATCAGGTAATCTGTAACCATTTCGATGGAATTTGGAATTACAATTTTTCTTCCAGTGGTAACCTTTCTCACATCTGGGACACAAAGAGTTAGGGGCATTGGAACAAGAGTCTTTTGCAGTCTTTGAGCCCTTAATCATTTCAGAGTATGTTTTTCCTTTCAGGGCTGCTGCGATGACTATACCCTGCATATATGCTGGAGTAAAGTCCTCACAAGCTTTCAAGTAGTCATCAATAGTCCCAGATTCTTTAATATTTTGAAGCATGCTCTGACACACCTTATTGGCATTGTCATAGGCAAACTTTTGGACTATTATCCGGATTGAATATTCATCATTTGTATATTTTGTTACTTCTTGATTTAACCTTTCTACAAAATCTGAGTATCTTTCCTCTGATCCTTGTCTAATCTCAGCCAAACCTGTGGACAGTTTCTTAGTTGCTGGGATCCTTTTCCAAGCCTCTAAGGCACACCTTGTACATTGAATTAGAGCTTCTCTAGGTAAATTAAGCTGATCAGCATGTAATTCCCATTCATCTATTCCAAGTAACATTTCTTTAGTAACTCTGATGCCCTGTTTTTTATTAATGGCTGCCTTCTGTTTTGCCACCCCATCAAATTCTGATTTCCAAAAGAGGTAGTCTCCTGCAGAAAGGGAATATTTTGCTATATGATTCCAATCCAAGGGAGTGATCCAAAGCCCTTCCAAAGTTTTCACCAAAGTTAAAGCGTATGGAGAAGCAGGACCATATGAAGAACAAGCTGTCTTAATTTCTTTTAACACTTTGTAGGGAAGAGGCTCCCATGTAGGAGCTACTTCTTCATCATCATCCAATTCATCTGCTCTAAAAATAATTGGGAAACAGAACGACGTGTCTCCGTCCTTCTGAGCATTTTTTATTGCCCCTTTAAACCCTATATTCTGGGGCTGGGGCTGTGGAATTGGAGCTTCAAGCAGCAGAGGCTCCTCTGCTGTTATCTCTCTTTCCTCTTTGGAAGAGAGGTTTTTAGGTGGGGGAGGGTCTGCTGCTTGTGGCTTTTTCCTTCGAATTTTAAAGTTCCAGTTTGATTTACAAGGAGCCTTTTCCTCCTCCTCTGATTCTAACATTGAAACCTTAAAGATTTCATTCTCTGCATTTTGACCAGATAACAAAATTGTTTTTTCAGCAGACGAAACTTTTACTGGCACTTGTTCTAGTCCATGCTCAATACAATAAGTTTTCAAATCATTGCCAACTTTTTGCCAGAATTCTAAGGGAATCCATGGGCTACAATTTTTAATAAGATCAAGAAATTTAGTGAGCTGTTCTTTACTAATTTTTGCCCCCCATTTCCTGAGGGTATAATCAGTTATAGCAATAAAAAGAATTCTTTCCTTTGATTCACTGTGCCCCATGGTGTTTGTTTGTCTTAAATTGAAAAGATAAAAGATAAAAGTTACTCACCTCGAATCCCCCACGTTCTCCTCTCTGTGAGCCAGCAGCGAAACCAGAGGGGGGTGGGGATGAGTCTCCTAGCCACCTGAATTTAGGAAGCGCTTTGGCTTGAGGGGAAAAGGTATTCGCACTGCTCAGAAAGCCCCCGCGTTAGGCGCCATTCATATAGGGAGCCATGCCTCTATATGATTTTTTGGGGTCCTGAGCGGCGTGGTGGCATAGGATGGTTAAAGCAGGAGAAAGAAAATGAGAACAACTAGACTAGTG
>NW_025348759.1:0-1691 GCF_016433145.1 Gracilinanus agilis
CAGTATTTTGGAGCCTTCTGAATGAGATATGAAGTCACTCAATAAGAGTTGGGCCTCACTATTCACTCAGGGAAAAACAAGTCAAAGGAAAGTGCCTAATGCCAAGACCATGGTATGAAGTTGGATTAACAGTTATCCTAAACAGACACAAAAATAGTCAATTGAGTTCAGAACTGGACAGGAAGAAGAGAGTGGNCATAAAAGATGTAGAGTATACCAAATCCCATTGTGAAACTTAGCCATAAAAACCCCCATGACTTTGTAGGACAAAATCCTCTTTTATAGGGTCTCTTCTAACAAAGTATCTTCCATAAAAATTAAACAAAGATTTCATGAAAGACAAAAGAAAGAACAACTGAGACAACCTTCTTAACAACCTGATATAACCTCTTCTTAATAATTTTAAGACCAGGAATGTATATTTGCCAAAGATATTCAACAAATATCATGGAGGAGATATGGTTTAGCGGCTTCAGTTGATAGGGGCTTCCTTATGGTTGATCCTCCTTCAGGTCTTCCTTTTTGTGGATTATACAGTATTTTGGAGCCTTCTGAATGAGATATGAAGTCACTCAATAAGAGNTCCTTTTTGTGGATTATACAGTATTTTGGAGCCTTCTGAATGAGATATGAAGTCACTCAATAAGAGTTGGGCCTCACTATTCACTCAGGGAAAAACAAGTCAAAGGAAAGTGCCTAATGCCAAGACCATGGTATGAAGTTGGATTAACAGTTATCCTAAACAGACACAAAAATAGTCAATTGAGTTCAGAACTGGACAGGAAGAAGAGAGTGGATGGGAATGAATTTAGGAAATTGCAAATTTCAGAACACATGCCAGTTTATCCAAACAATATCTGTTAACACAAATTCACTTCTGCTAACCATATCTGGCTGAGTGTCATGGATTATTATAGTATGACTGATTAAAAATGAGGATTATCAAAAAGACAATAGAAAGATACATGGTGGGCACGAACAGAATGCAGTTCATTACAACAAATAAGGCAGAAGTGGTATATACAATGCAATCTTTGAAAAATAAAATGGGTCAATCACATGGCAAAAGCAAGAGAACTGTAAGACAAGCTCATATACTAAGTTTTTATCCTTATGATGTAAAGGGAATCTGAGGAAGGTCCCCAAAACATTAGAAGGAACTATAGTATGGGAAGAAATGGACCAGAGTTGCACATCACATATATCAGTGGTTCTATGATCTCAATTGTTCTAAGGCCACAGATCACAGCTCCTCAATACTTTTTCATCCTATGTGACTCTTGTCCATGTTCTCCCATAAATCTTACACATTGAATTCACTAACAATCTGAGAGTCTTCCTCTAAGTTTCTTAACAACACATGGGTACCAATATCCCACACAATAAGTCCATCACTTATCCTTCAATGTCATTAAGTGACTGACTCACTTGGAAATTCCCCAAAGTAGAATTATTGCAATAGGTTGATGTTCTCATTCTTGTGCCTAGTTCCTCCAAGCATGTATATCACAATTCATTCTTACTTTTCTATCCTATGCCACCCTTGTGTTAGAGAGACAGCATGGCACAATAATTAGAACTCTGGACTTGGAGTCAGGAAAACCTATATTTAGATTTGCCCTTTGATACTTATTGTATGGCCCTGGCAAGTCACTTAATCTGTCTAATCTGTAGTTTCTTTTTTTTAAACC
>NW_025348760.1:0-1191 GCF_016433145.1 Gracilinanus agilis
TCTGAGAAGGTTACATTTATTATTTCTGCTCTTTTGCATTTGTTTGCCATGATTCTATGCCCTATAACATGGTCAATCTTTGTGAATGTGCCATGTGCAGCTGAAAAGAAGGTGTATTCCTTTTTGTCCCTATTTATTTTCCTCCATATATGAAGTAGATCTAATTTTTCTAGGATTTCATTCACCTCTCTTACCTCTTTCTTATTTATTTTTCGGTTTGATTTATCTAGATCCAAAAGAGGAATATTTAGATCTCCAACTAGTACGGTTTTACTATCTATTTCTTTCTTGAGCTCTGCCAGTTTCTCCTTTATGAATTTGGGTGCTATGCCACTTGGTGCATAAATATTGAGCAGTGTTATTTCCTCATTGTTTATACTGCCTTTAATCAGGATGTAATGACCTTCCCTGTCTTTTTTAATCATATCTATTTTTACTTTGGCTTTGTCAGAAATTATAATAGCCACTCCTGCCTTCTTTTTCTCATTTGACGCCCAAAAGATTTTGCTCAAACCCTGAACTTTAAACTTGTGCATATCCACCCGCCTCATATGTGTTTCTTGTAGACAACATATGGTGGGATTTGGGTTTCTAATCCACTCTGCTATTTGCTTCCGTTTTATGAGCGAGTTCATCCCATTCACATTCAGAGTTATAATCATCAGTTGTGCATTTGCTGACATTTTAGAATCCTCCCTTCTTCCTACCCCCTTTTTCCTTATACTTTTTCCTTTTAAATCAGTGGTTTGCTATTGAGCCGCTATCCCTTATCCCCTCCCTTGATTAATTTCCCTTTCTACCCCCTCCCTTATTTTCCCCCCTCTTTTTGTTTTTAAAGGCCTTATGAATTCCCTCCCTCTTTTCCCCTCCCTTTTTTTGTTTTTTTTTTTCAACTGCTCCCCTTGGTTTATCCCTTCTAACTTTCTCAGAAGGGTTAGATAAGAGTTTTATGTCCCAATGGATAGTATAGCTACTCTTCCCTCTCTGGGTTGATTACACTAAGAGTAAGGTTTGATTATTACCTCTTAATGCTCTCTTCCTCTCCTTCTTATAATAGTATTTGTCCCCTCTCCCTCCCATGCCCTCTTTGTGTGTAATAGAATATCCTATTTTCTTATTCACTCAAGTTTCTCTTGGTGTCCCCTGCTATTCACCCCCTCTTTCCCATCCCCCATGTCATCTTAGATTATT
>NW_025348760.1:1287-6633 GCF_016433145.1 Gracilinanus agilis
TCTGTTTCTTATTTACCTTTTCATGTTTCTCTCGATTTTTGTGGTTGGATATCAAACTTTCCATTTAGCCCTGGTCTTTTCTGTGCAAACACCTGGAATTCTTCAATTTTGTTGAATTCCCATACTTTTCCCTGGAAATATATAGTCAATTTTGATGGGTAGTTGATCCATGGTTGCAGGCCCAGCTCTCTTGCCTTTCTGAATATCGTATTCCAAGCCTTGCGATCTTTTAGCGTGGAGGCTGCCAGATCCTGTGTGATCCTGATTGGTGCTCATTGATATTTGAATTGTTTCTTTCTGGCTTCTTGTAAGATTCTTTCCTTTGCTTGGAAACTCTTGAATTTGGCGATTATATTTCTGGGTGTTTTCTTTTCTTGATCGAATGTCACAGGTGTTCTATGAATCTTTTCAATGTCTATATTGCCCTCTTGTTGTAGGACTTCAGGGCAATTTTGCTGAATTATTTCTGTTAGTATGGAGTCCAGGTTTCTATTAACTTCTGGTTTTTCTGGAAGACCAATGATTCTCAAATTGTCTCTTCTAGACCGGTTTTCTTGGTCTGTCACTCTCTCATTGAGATATTTCATGTTTCCTTCTATTTTTTCAGTCTTTTGGCTTTGTTTTATTTGTTCTTGTTGTCTTGAGAGATCATTAGCTTCTAGCTGCTCAATTCTGGCCTTTAGGGACTGGTTTTCAGCTATAATCTTTCGGTTTTCGGCCATAATCTTCTGGTTTTCGGCTATAAGCTTCTGGTATTCCTTTTCAATCTGGTCATTTCTGGTGTTCAATTTGCTTATCAGTTCATTTGGTTTCTGAGCCTCACTTTCCAGTTGCAAGATTCTACCTTTTAAACTGTTATTTTCTTGCCAGATCTCTTCCATTTTCCTCAAAATCTCAGTTTTGAACTCTTCCATAGCTTGTGAGGAGTTTTACTTATTTGAGGAGGGTCCGGATGCTTGTTTGTTCTCCTCCTCTGTTTGCTCGGTTGTCTGGATTTTCTCTGTGTAAAAGTTGTCAAGTGTTAAAGACTTCTTTTTCTTGTTGTTAATCTTTCTCTTCTGAACTTCCTGAGACTGGGTAGCCATTGTTAGCCCAGCAGCTTCTCAGGTTTATCCTTGCGCTCAGGGTCTGTCCACGGTAAAGCCCCCTGGTAGATCCCCTTGCTTGATCCTCTGCTGGAGGTTTTTTTACAAGTCTCAGGGCGCTGCTTCCACAGTCGTACACCTGTCCACGCTGGTTCCCCACTCAGGATTTCAGAGCTTTAGCTTGTGGCTGTGTCTGCCTCCACCCATGCCTCCTCAGAGCCTGAGCTCTGAGCCCACCTGAGCTCTGCTCCCGCGCTCTGCGCCCTAAGCCCACGCTCAGATTTCAGGTATGTTCTTTGGCTTTTTGGGGTCCCAAATCTTGCTGCTCTCAGGAACAGGCCCCAGAGCTGCCAATGACTCGATGGGTGCCCCAAACTTGCTCTATTTCTTTTTAGCTGGGTTCGGTGCTATAGGTGCTGTGTGTGGAGGGGGTGGGGGTGCGGTGGTTGCTCAGCCCATGATTTAGTGAGAGCTGTTTCACCCCTTTATAGCATGGAAATGCCTCGATTTCATGTACCTTCCACGCTGTGCCCTGTTGTGGGGTTCCTCCGTTCGTCTGGACTTGTTTTTATGTCCCCTTGAGTAGTTTTGTGTGTTTTGGTCAGGAGAGGTTAAGAGCTGCTTCTTACTCTGCCGCCATCTTAACCCGGAACCAAGTCAATTGTTTTTCAGGCACTGTTACAGAAGCACACACTGTGAGCACTGTATGGCTCTCAAGAAATTACATTTTAAAAAATGTAGTGTTTTTGGTCTAATGGCCAAAAAGGTTGCTGACCCCTGGGCTAGGAGATCATTGAGCCCTGTACCTCCAGAGGATTTAAGGGGAGGTATAAGAAAATCAGTCACCTTCTTTAGAAAAACAGCCCTTCAGATCCATAAGAGAAAACATTATTCCCCCTATGTTAGTTTACGCTTTGACTTCTTTTGGTACATTTCTTATAAGTCATTTCTGAAGGCCATTTTTATTCAGTTTGTAACTGACAGGCAAGACATGAATTTAAAAGGAAGAGAAGACCCATGTTATATAGGAACAGAATCCAAGGCAAAACCAATAGAACACCATGGAGAGGTAAGAGAAAAAAATCAGGGTATTGGGATTAAATTTGAGAAGTAGCCAACTACTAATGGGTTTTATGTAAGCATTTTATAATATTAAGCTTTGTTGTCCTAAAATGAACAAAGCTACAGGAAAGACCTCCCCTGGCTTTGAAGCACTTTACAAATTCAGTCATTTTCCATGTTAAATATGAATTGTTTATTTACTTTATCTCTCCCAAATGGCAGATTCCCCTCTCACTAGTCATTTATATTCTTTTCCAAAAGCCTCCATCTGTCAGAATACATATGATGTGACCCAACATAAATAGGATGAAGTATTTTCATTAGTTCTTGTGGTCTACCATGGCTCATTGTCACTCCCAAAGGGAAACAGAAATACTGTTCAACACAGTTGGAAAGGTTCCCTCTCTCCTTTTCTCTTCTGGACCAGATTCAACTACATCCTCTTTAAATGGCACACTGTCACCTTTGTTTGAACTAACACTTCAGCCTGTTCATTTGAAGCCAATGAATGTGGTGAAGAGGAAGCAGCTTTGCTAGTGAGTGACATTCACCAGAATGGCCCCCAAAGTGAATAAGTAGTGAATCTGGTTTAGAAAACTTAAAGGAAAAGATGACAGAATTATCTGTTGGAAGGGCAGAGACCACCTGGTACAACCCCCTGATTTTGTGGAGGAAAGCACAAAGCCCCAAAAGAGGTGAAGTGACTTGTATATAAATATGCATATAATTACTAATAGGGCTTGGATACAATGCAAGCTTAGATCTGATAATGTGATATATATATGCATATTTGTGTGTGTAAATACCTTATTCATACCTTAATGTAGTATCTATGTTTGCATATAGAATATGATTACAAAGTTTGCATGTATGCATAGTTTGTTAATATATGCACTATAGGATACAAATTTCCCCTTGAATACTGCATTGCTGCATCCCATTGAGTTTAATAGGATGTCTCATTGTTGTCATTCTTTTCAATTAAATTATTAACTGATTCTATTATTTGTGATTTAACTAACCGATTTTGGAGAATCTTTTTGGTTACCTCTCCATGTACCCTTACTAATTGTTATTTTTATTGCATTATGATAAAAAAAGGTTGCATTTATTTCTGCTTTTTTGCATTTGTTTTTAGTATCTCTATGCCCTAATACATGGTCAATCTTTGTGAATGTATCATGTGCTACTGAAAAGAAGGTGTATTCCTTTTTGTCCCTATTTTTTCTCCATATATCTATTGACTCTAACTTTTCTAATATTTCATTCACTTCTCTTACCTCTTTCTTATTTATTTTTTTATTTGACTTATCTAGATTTGATAGAGTCAGGTTTAGGTCTCCCTCTTGTATAGTTTTACTGTCTATTTTCTCTTTAAGCTCCTCCTTTAAATATTTGAATGCTATATCATTTGGTGCATACAAGTCAAGAATATCATTTCCTGATTGTCTATACTGCCTTTTAACAGGATGTAATTATCTTCCCTATCTCTTTTAATCAGATCCATTTTTACTTTGGCTTTGCCAGGTATCATGATTGCAACTCCTGCCTTCTTTTTCTCAATTTGATGCCCAATAGATTTTTTTACTCCAGCCTTTTACCTTTACCTTGTGTGTGTCTACTTTCCTCATGTGTGTTTCTTGTAGACAAAATATGGTGGGACTTTGGTTTCTAATCCAGTCTGCTATTTGCTTCCATTTTAAGGGTGAGTTCATCCCATTCACAGAGTTATGCTTAACACCTATGTTTTCCAATCATTTTTATTTCCTCTCTTAGTCCTGCCCTTTCTTCTTTCACTATTTCCTTCTAAACCAGTGTTTTGCTTTTAATCAGTTCCTCTAATCCCCACTTTTATTTAACTTCCCTTTCCATCTCCTCCCTTCTTATTCCCCTCTTATATTTCTTTAGGGTCTATTAAATGCCCTCCTCCTCTTTCCCTCCCTTTTGGTACTCCCTGACCCTCTCATTGTCTTGGTTTTTCCTTCTCAATTTTCCTGTATGGTAAGATAGATTTTGATACCTGTAATAAGGGAATAAAGCAAGTGGATAGGGTTTATGGGTCCCTAGGTCATTAGGTGGGAAAGGAGGGTGCAATAGTGGAAGTGGTAGATTGAGGTGGTAGGAGAGATGTAAGGGAATGACTGAGTTTACGGAAATATAAGATGATGAAGTATAATGAGCGGCAAGGGGAGAGGATGAGGTAGTTGGGCAGGCAGCTGCAATAGGGAGGCACAGACTGGGTACACAGGCCTGAGACAGAGGACACTGAAGGGAAGCAGGCTGAACACTTTCAGGTAGGAAGGACACTTCTACAGACAAAAGGTTAGGGCCAGTCAGAAATAGTTTGAAACTAACTAGAGGGCTTTTTAGTCAGTTTCTCAAGTTCACAAAGGAAGAGTCCCAAGGCTCTTCCCTGTCTGTGAAACAGAAGGGCTTCTCAGAGGAAGTATAGAGATCACCACTTCCTCCAAGATGGACGCCTCCAAGTCCCCTCAGGACCCAAAGAGAAACTATTCCTTTCTCTCCTTATGCTTCTTTTATCATTCAACCAATGATTTAGCAAAAGGTTTGATTAAATAACAAGGTTTATTAAGTTTCAGGGTTGATTATAAAGGACAGAGGGATACAAGGTTTCTCTAACAACTGCCTGGGGAGAAGCTTCAGGTGGGGGAGGGACACAGGAATGGGGCAGACTGAGCAAGAGCCTGCTCCCACTCAGCCCCGGGAGGCTTCTTTGCCTTTAAGGTTACGGATTATACACAATGAATCAGGAGATAATTTGTATCAAGGGTAAACCCTACTTGCTCATCTGATTTTGGTTTTGTCCTTTTGAGGCACTTTATATTGGTCTGTGGAGAGGAGGCAAAGAGCCTTGCTTCTATTCTGGGGCCATCTTAACCTGGAAATCTGCTCAATGAGGAATATTAAAAGATTTTGATTTTTTGCATTCCTGTGCTCATGTAGTGCCAGGCACATACAATTTAATAAATACTTGTGGTAGTATCATTGGATGGATCACCTATAGGTTCACTGAAGTATTGAAATATCTCATATGATAAAACAAGGTGTTAGGCATGTGAAGGGGAAAGTTTAAAAAAATTCAACAAAACATGAAGCATAGTCTCTACTCTCAGCAAACAAAATAGCAAATTGTAAAGAGGGTATGCCAATAATATATATATATACATATATATATATA
>NW_025348761.1:0-7957 GCF_016433145.1 Gracilinanus agilis
CCTTCCTTCCTTCCTTCCTTCCTTTCTTCCTTCTGGAATCTCATTCTGATGGGACGGACCAAGGTCGAAGTGACATGAGATATCTCTGGGATCCCAGTTTGGGGCAAAAGCCCGGACAGAGGGAGGATAGGGCACTCTGGGGGCATGGATCTGCGGAGCCCCCAGTTTTCTGTTGGGACCCTGAGGGCTTTAGGCTTGGGACTGGAGCCAGGAAGGCCAAAGCCTGGGGTCTGGGAAGAGAGAGAGGCTTTATTGGACCCCAGCCTGGGGCCAAGGGCTCAGGTCAGTGTTGGGGTAGATGGGACTCTAAAGGATCTCAGCGCAGAGGAGAACAGCCAAGGTGGGCCCAGGAGAGCAGGATGTGGACAGCTGGAGAATGGCCCAAGGCATCCTGGGGAGAGCAAGGAGGCCCCCAGGGGGGCGGGCAGTGTCTGGAGGGAGGCATGTCTCCGGGGACCTCGAGGTGGGGAAAACGTCCAAGGCCCACACAGGGGAAGGGCTGTGTGTCACGGAAGCCGGCCGCGGCGTGGAGGAAGAGGAGCCGCACAGGTTGCAGGTCTGGGGACAATGGGCGAGCTCAGTGAGGGGCAGAAGGGGCAGGAGGTCAGTGTCAGGCCAGAGGCCAAAGGCTAAAGTGAGGGCCTGGGGGCAATGGCTCGGCTGGGATGGCTGCCAGCTCTGGACACTCCCTGGGCACTCACGGGTCTTCTGGCTGCTGGGGACATGCAGGGCAGAGGGTCAAGACCAAGGCAGCCAAGGTCCTGGAGGAGTGGCCCAACCAGGCCTCAGCCCTGAAGCAAAAGGCCCCCCAGGCAATTAGCTCCGCCCACCACAATGGCTGCTGCTGCTGAGGCTGCTGCTGCTGCTGAGGCTGCTGCTGAGGCTGCTGCTGCTGCTGCTGCTGCTGCTGGGGTAAGAGCGCAGGGCAGGAAGACTCCAGGAGCTGTTGCAGGGGCCAGGAAGCACAGAGAGCAGAACGGTGTTCCCCAGGAGCAAAAGAGAACCCCGGAGGGCATGCAGGCGGGGAGACTAGCAAGAGAGTTGCCCTCCTGGAGAGGAGAGAGGGAGGAAGGGGGGCAAGAGGGGAGGAGAGCGAGGAGGGGCGGGAAGGTGATCGATTATGGGAGGAGGGAGCAGAGGGGCAAGGTGGGACGAGCCCGAGGAGGCGAGGGGAAGTTCTGGGAGGAGAGGAGAGGTGAAGAGAGGGGCGCAGAGGTGAAAGTTGGGGAGGAACGGCGAGCGGAGCGGAGGGGGCGGATGAGGAGAGGAGGAGAGGGGAGGGGATGGGGAGCAGAGGGGCAAGGTGGGGAGGGGCGAGCAGGGGTGTCTATAGGAGGAGAGGAGAGGGGAGGCGTGATTATGGGAGGAGAGGGGAAGAGGAGGGCAAAGGTGGGGAGGAGAGGGAGGAGAGCGGTGGACGCTGCGCAGTCCTGTGCGTTTATTGCTCCGAACCAAGTTTGCGCTTGGGGGAAAGTGCGGAAAACGCTTCTCCCTGCCTCCTCGGCAGAAGGCATCCGCCGGCCGCCCCACTCCATCCAAGGTGGGCGCCTTCCGGGCTGAGCTCCTTGACCTGCCTTCCTGCACTCCTTCCCGTCTCTCGTTTTCCTTCTTTCTGTCACGCTCTACTATCGCTCCGGGCTGCTGAGGGAGGGCGTCCCGGCGAGGACAAGAGATGGGTCCCTGCGTGAAGGGGGAGGAGAGGAGGAGGCATCTGCCCAGCTCGGTCTCTGCGTGGAGCTTTGTCTTTAAGTGTCTGCCCAGCGAGCGCACCTTGTTGGAGCTCGCTTTGGAGGCGGCGCTTCCTCTGTGGGTACCGGCCCGGCAGGGGTCAGGGTTTCGGGGAGCCGAAGAGCGCGAGCGAAAGGACGCGTCCCCGCTCGCAGTGCCCAGGCTCCCCCGCAGGACGATCCGTGGCTGAGGTCAGGCATGGGTGCAGAGCAGAGGGACCTCTGAGGGGAGAGGGATTCGCCCCAGTGCCCGGGGCCCTTGGGTCCACGGTGGATGCCGAGTCCCTCGAGTCCCTCGAGTCCCCCGAGCCGCCCCTGAACCAAGTCCTCCAAGAGGTGCTCGGTCGCGTGCTGTGGGGCGGCTGGCACTTTCAGAGCGGCGGTTTTGCGGAACAGCCTTCGGTGGTGCTTCTGCAGGGCACTTCTTCCTAGGTCATGGCTGACCTCTGCTTGCCATCCCAAGGCGGCCCTGGAGTGTCCGGGGACATCCTGGTGAGAGGGAAGCCAACAGCTCGCTCTTCTCTGCACAGCAGCACAGCAGCAACCCCTCTCCCGGCCCCAGCCTGGGCGCATCCCCGAGGCCACCCGGAGCCCTGGCCAGGAGTCTAGAAGTAGAAGCCGGGCGGGATAGGAAGGCTGCTCCCCAGGGGCCAGGGCTCTCTGAGGAGGCTGCTGCCAAGGTGGCCCCATCTCTGTCAGCCTAAAGAGCACCTCTCCAAGGCCATCCTGCCGCCAGCCACCCACCGCAGTGCTAGGAGAGCCCAGTGGACCAGGAGGGGGGAGCCTCGGGGGCCCAGTGGAAAGAGTCGGGAAGCCCCAGGCTCGGCATCGGGCCTGCGACACTGCCATAGCTGGGTGGCAAGTGCCTGCCGGCCCAGGCAAGTAAGGAGCGCCTTAGCCTCTCTCAGGCTCCGAGATGGACATAGGCACAGAGAGCCCCTCCCTGCCTCCCTCCCGGTGGGGGCGCCCTTCGAGAGAGCCTAGGCAAAGCCCTTGGCCACTCTTCAAGAGCGAGGGCAGCTCTTCCTCTTGGGAAGCTGCTTTGGACAGCCTAGAAGGAATCTCAGAGGGACAGGAGGGCCTGGGGATGGATGGCCTCTCGGGGCCATCCCCGCTCCTTCTCGGGAGCACTCCCTCCCTCAGCCTCTTTGTCCAGGGGCCAGTCTGCTCTCCCAGGAGCCCTGTGGACTCCCTCTACTGGGGATTTCTTGGTGTTTCCAAGCCTGGCCCTCATTGCAAGCCTCTGTGGGCGTGGAGCGAGAGCCCATGGAGTGCTTGGCCTCTGTGGAGCCAAGACCCAGACACTCCCCTGCCTTGGTGAAAGCCCTTCCCTCTGCGGGGGCTCCCTCCACTCCTGCTGCCCCTTTGCCCTCAGGGAGGGGAGGGGCTGACAGCTTCGTCTGGGTGGAGCAGGGCAGCACCTGGCGCTCACCACCTTGTCTCCAGTGACCAGCCAGGGATGGGAAAGGTCTCCCTCCTGGGGCACAGGGCTGCCCTTGCTCACCGCCTGGCTGAGGCTTCCTCCCCCTTCTCGAGTTCCTGTCCCACCTCTCTTGGCCTTGCCAGCTCCCCACGCGTGCTGGTTCCAGTGAGGCTAACTGGGGGGAGCGCCTGTTATCCAGACTGCAGGCGGCTCTGGGCCTCAGATGGTCACCCGGGTCTCCCGGCAGGTATCGGGGACGTGTGCACGGTGTCCTCTGGCCCGAGCCAATACGAGGCCTTGGCTGGGCAGCAGCGAAGAGCCGCTCTGCTGGCCAGGTTCAGCCAGCGGGCGCTGGGAGAGCCGAGATGGAAAGAGAGTCCCTGGCAAATGGGCGTCCGATTTCCCATCTCCTGCGGGTGGTCCCCAAGGGTCAGGTGGCTCTGGGTGGAAATGGAGGCAGGGAGGTCAGGAACCAACGCCATGCAATGATCCAGGCCCAACTGAGCTCCCTTGTCCAAGGTCTCCCCCATCTCTCTCCGTATGATCTGGGAGCCCATTTCGAACAGGGTGGGGTGGGGGGGTGGGAGGGGATGCAGCCAGGGCAGCCAGGGGGCTTCCTGGGGGCAGGAGTCCTTTTTCAGTGCTTGCTGGTGTGGGTGGCAGCTGGAACAGGCCCCATGGGGAGGATTTGGTGCATTTCTCCTGAGCCATCAGGGCTCTCTGGCTTTCCCTCCAGCCAAGTCCCTCTGGTGGCTGGCGAGGACGGGTGGGCAACATCATCTGCTCACCAGCTCTCGATGACCCTTCGCCCTTCTTTCCTTCTGTGACATTTATGGCGTGGAATCCTGACCTTTACCAGAGAGAAAAGGAGACTCGTGCCCAGGCTACCCATTGCAGGAGGTACCACGGCCTGCTTTTCCTTCTAAATAGGGCCTTCAGCGTTCGGGGTGTGATTCTGCTGAAGTTTTTGTTCTCTTTGAAATAGCATTTCTCCCTGCGTGTATCCTTCCTCTGATGCCCCTTCCCTGGGCAAATCTGACCACAGAGAAAGGTTTCGGGATAGCAGCTAAGCGGCCCAGTGTAGAGAGAGCACTGGACCCAGAGGCACGAAGGTCAGCCTCGGGTGTTTCCCAGCCGCGCGATGGCGGGCAAATCCCTGAACCTGGCCCCGACTCTGCTTCCCTCAGCTGTAAAATGGGATCAGGAGAAGCTCCTCTGAAAACGTGGCTGGCCATTGGGCTGCTCAGAGATTTTCTGTCTCCCTGGCTGGTTCGTCCATCACGTGTTCTCGTGATTGTGCAAGGAGTTCTCCTGGCTCTGCTCACTTCACTTTGTATCAGCTCAGACAGTCTTCCCAGGTTTCTCTGAAAGCCTCCCCTTCATCCCCTTTAGCACGATAGTATTCCATCACCTTCATACACCGTAACATCTCCAGGCATTCCCCAGTTGACGGGCGGCACCTTCATGGCCAGACCTTTGCCACCACAAAAGAACAGATTTGCTGCAATAAATATTTGTGTCCATGCGGGGCCTTCTCCTCTTTTTTCATTCTCTTTGGGTGTGGGTGCAATAGTGGCCTCGCTGGGTCCGAGGGTGGGCACGGTGCCACAGCTTTTGGGGCACGGCTGCAGATTCCTTTCCGGAATGGCCAAACCCGCTCCCAGTTCCACCTGTGGGGCAGGAAAGCGCCCGTGTCCCACTAGCCCATCCATCATTTTTCACTTGTCCTCTTAACCAGTGTCCTGGGTGGCTCCTCGGAGTGGTTTTAACTCGCCCGTGTGTGGCACAGATATGGCTCTCGAGAGCTCGACTCCCTCCCTCTGCCTCTTGGTGTCAAGCGGCCTCATCCCAGTGGATCTGATGCGGTGCCCTGCGTGACTTGGAAATGAGACTTTATCAGAGAGATTTGCTGCCAAGATTTTTACCCCAATTTTCTGCTTCTCTTCATAATTTTATCTGCACCTGTTTGGCTCGTGCACAACATGGTCAATTTTCTGCAACCCAAAGTATCCATTTTATCTCCTGTGAATCTCCCTGTGTTCAAATTGTATCCCGTTCTGCTTGGCCCGATCCCGCCCCCTCCACCCCATATCTAATCGGTACAGTAAGTTTATCAGACGATTGTATAAAGTGTCAATGTTAGAAAGCAAGATTGCAAAGGGGAACCGGGGAGGCCTCTACAAACCGTCAAACCGTCCCGAAGATCAAAGCGGTATACTTTGTCAGCTCTTTTTTATGTTCACGGTTAAGCGCCTGCTGGTAGCGGAAGCTGAATCTGCCAGCCAGCTTCGCTTGGCCATCAGGGCCTTTCGGTCCCACAGTATAGACGTCTCACACGAATTCTCTGTTCCCACACCCCCTTTGGGACCTGTTACAATGCGATTGCTGCCATCGCGGTCTTTTCCACTGGCGGCCCCCAAATCCAGGTGTGGCCTGCTTCCATTTCCCAAGTCAGTGACCAGTTCCGCTCTCTGCCTCTTCTTTGCTCATGAATTCTTCCTGTAGCCGCAGATCCGATAGGTAATTTCTCTCTGTTCCCAGTATCGCCTTTCATACCTAAATCACATGTCCGTTTGCCACCCCCACCCATCTCAGTATAGGGTGTGCGATGCTGGTCTATCCCTAGTTTCTGCCAGACTGCTTTCAGTCTTCCCCATAGTTTTTGTTCACTAGTAAGCTCTTGCCCCGGTGCCTGGGATCTTTGGGTTGATCAGACATCCCAATCTGTATTGCTGACCAGTTCTTACTCAGTTCCAAATGATCCCATGATTACTCTAGCCTTCACATACAGCTCATCCTTTGGCCATTTGATTGGCATGGCTCTGAAAGAGGTCAAACCATTGAAGTTAGAATTGTCATTTTTTCTCCTATTGGCCCTGGCTACCCATTAGAAATTACCATCTTGCCAGTTGTGGTGGTCTGCCTTTATTGGGGTAAAGGGTGTTTTCTCACTGTGTCCATATATTTCATGTGTGCCTTGGCAGGTAGACTCCCAAGTATTTCATGCTTTCTGTGATCGTTTTTCAAAACTGTTCTATTACAGATTTTTAGTTGCATATCAAGAGATTTTCAACATTTGCTTCTTACAGCTTTGAGTTGCAAATTCTCTCCCTCCTTGACACAGGGAGCAATTTGATATAGGCTATATATGTGCAGCCGTGCAAAACAGGAAGGAAGTAGAAAGACAGGAGCGAAATCAAGAAGGAAAGAAAGAGAAAAATCAAAAGGAAAAAGGAATGAAAGAGAAAATAGAAAAGGAAGAAGCACAGAAGCAAGAAAGAGAAGAAAGACAGAAGGAAAGAGTAAAAAGAAGGAAGGAAGAGAAAGAAAAGAAGAAAGAGAGAGGGTAGAGAGAGAATGAATGAAAAAAGGAAGAAAGGAAGAATGAAACAAAGGCAGGAAGGAGCAAAATAAAGAGGGAAAGAAAGAAGTAATGGAAGAAAAAATAAAAAGGAGGAAGCATAAGAGAGGAAGAAAAGACAAGGAAAAAGACAAAGAAGGAAAGACAAAAAGGAAGGAAGGGAGAGAAAGAAAAGAAGAGGGAAAGAGGAAGAAAGAAGAGAGGAAAAGGAAGGAAGGAAGAAAGAAAAAGAAAGAGAGGAAGGAAGGAAGAAAGAAAGAAAGACAATAAGAAAGAAAGAAAGAAAGAAAGAAAGAAAGAAAGAAAGAAAGAAAGAAAGAAAANGACAGTAACCACTTGTGAATCCCTGATAGTTAGTCATGATTCCTTTTTTTTCTGGGAAAGAGAGGAGTGGAGGGAGGGAGGGAGAAAAGGAGGAAGGAAGGAAGGAAGGAAAGAAGGAAGAAAGGAAAGAAGAAAAAGATAGAGTGAGACAGAGAGGAAGGAAGTTTATGTTATTAAAATTAGCATGTAAGGTTTCTCTTTTCCTTTGTTTCTGTTTTTGTATATGCCTTGCTTCTCCAAGTAGGATGCTATCAAATAGAAGGCAAAGTATGTATTATGCATATATTATATGTAGCTTTCTCAACATAGCTGTTAGGATGGTGTTATAGAACATAGTTGGCACTTCATGAATATGAATTGATTTGTGGATTCATTTAAAAAGTCTTAAATGGTTTAGTAGTGCTTGAGGAAGAAGCAATGAAAAAAAAGGAGAAAAAAGAAAGATGGAAGGAAAGAAAGAAAGACAGAAAGGAAGAAAGAGAGGAAGGAAGGAAGAAAGAAAAAGAAAGAGAGGAAGGAAGGAAGAAAGAAAGAAAGACAATAAGAAAGAAAGAAAGAAAGAAAGAAAGAAAGAAAGAAAGAAAGAAAGAAAGAAAATAAGAAAGAAAGAAAATAAGAAAGAGCGGAAGGAAGGAAGAAAGAAAGAAAGAAAAGTATATAGGAGGGAAGGAAAGAGGGAAAACAGGGGGAAAGGCCGGTAGGAGAGGAGGAGCAGTCTAGTCCTGGGCAGGACAAGCTTTGGCCATGAAGCCATTCCTGGAAGGGCCGGCCCCGCCTCCTAGACTTGGCCCTCCTGGCCTGCGTCAGGCCACGCCCCGAACAGGGACAGGCCCCGCCCCTAGAGCCCCGAGAAGCTGGGCGCGAACCCCTCTAGGCCCCGCCCCCTCCTGAGGAAGAGCTTCCATGCCCCTCCCGCCAAGGCTCCTCCCAGTGAGCAAGCCCTCGTGCCCCTCCTGGTTGCCAGGGAAACGCAGTTCTGAAGGAGGCTGCCAAGGCGCTGTCCAGGATGGAGAAGGGAAGCTCCCAGAGCCCCGAGTTAGGTAGGCCCTCTCCACCTGCCCTCAACCTCACCCCGCCTCCTCTCCCCACACTTTCCCCCCACCCCCCCAATTACGGCGGCCC
>NW_025348762.1:0-1543 GCF_016433145.1 Gracilinanus agilis
CTTTCTTCCTTTCTTTCTTTTCTGTATCATTTACTACTAGACTGTAAGCTTCTAGACAATGGATTAGAACCTTATCCCAAAGGACCTCCTGGAGTGTCAGAGCACTGATAGTAAGTAGGAGACAGAAAAGAGGCAACAGGATCTCTAGAACCAAGACCAAAAGAAAAAAGAAGTTGATCTATTCAAGTATCATCAACTGATGAGAAAACTGAGGTCTAGATGATTGAAATGCCTCTCCCTTGGTGCCTTGAATGTAACTGACCCGTATTATTATGATTGTATAGTACTGATTGAATCTTTCTGAGTCCTGGCTATCAAATAAGAAGTTATATCCCCTAAAGATCTGAAATAATTGCAGAGGAATTAAAATGACTACTAAATATTTGTCAATATTTCAAAAGATCTCAATGTCTCCAAAGGTTAACTATTTATGGTACCCCCTCTATCAGGAAAGAAGAGATGGTGGTTGTTCCATGCCTTAGAATAGAGTCCCCATGAGTTGCTGTGGCCCCAAACATTGGTCACCCAGTGGTTAACCATTTGGTGATGAGCCTCTCTCACCTGAGTTAAACACATCCTTTAAGGGCAGATATATTCAAATATCATTCTCAGAGCTTTTTTCTATCTTGAACTGCAAGAGTTTGTGATTTGTACTTTTTTTGGCATCAAGCCATGGCACCTAGGGTCATCCACACATCAGCATGAAGCATCAGAGGATGCCAGACAGGTCAGAAGCATAAAATTAAGTGGTTCTTGTTTCCAATGCTAGTTGTGCTGCTCCTGGAAACTTGGTACATTTATCAAGGAAAGGCTATCTTCTTTGGCTAGATAATATTTCTTTTTAAATATTGTCTGGAATCAAAGCAAGAGAAATATGATTTACTCACACTATTTACAAGAATCACCACTCTGGGAGTGTGTAACATCTCAATCACACATACTGGGGACAGCTGAAGAGAAGGGGCACCACGCTGCTGGAGTGGTTAATCTCCTCTGCCTTTTATTGAATTATGACAATGCTAGGCAGCAGTTGAAAGCTGCCAGTTCCACATTTGTTTGCTTAAGAGACCTTGGCTTTCACAAAGCGATGATTGTGCGGAACCTTTGTGATCCTGAGGTGGAATAACAGAGAGCAGAAGCTGAAACCTCTGATAGTGTCATTGTTCCCCAAGGTACAGTAGTAAGAGAGGTTTCACTTTTCTCTGTTATATCTCCCTGTATAAGTGCCTGGCTCAAGAAGGGCTATGAATGCTTTGTTAATAGGGATAATGGACTTCAGGGTCACTCAGCCTGGGGATTTAAACATTTGAGACAATAGCACTGGCAGCTGCTGGAAACACTGACAGCCACATGGAACACTTCTACTAAGCTCTCAAACTTCCACTTTAGCAGAGTCTTTGTTTTATTTGCTGTTGTTAAAATTTTGTCTAACATTTTAATATGATAGTGAAGAACCATTACTATTTGATTTTTTTTACATTTCTAGCTTCAAATGTTCAATTTCTTCCTTCCTTCCTTCCTTCCTTCCTTCCTTCCTTCCTTC
>NW_025348763.1:0-1036 GCF_016433145.1 Gracilinanus agilis
AAAGAAGGAAGGAGCAAGGTTATGATGAGATTTAAAAGCTAGATAGAGGTTTCCGGGTTAAGATGGCGGCAGAGTAAGAAGCAGCTCTTAACCTCTCCTGACCGAAACACACAAAACTCCTCAAGGGGACATAAAAACAAGTCCAGACGAACGGAGGAACCCCACAACAGGACACAGCGTGGAAGGTACGTGGAATCGAGACATTTCCAAGCTAAAAAGGGCTCTCACTCAAGCGCAAGCTGAGCAATCGCCCCACCCCCACCCCCTCCACACTCTCCTATAGCTCTGAACCCAGCTAAAAAGAAATAGAGCAAGTTTGGGGCACCCATCGAGTCATCAGCAGCTCCGGGACCTGTTCCTGAGAGCAGCAAGACTTAGGACCCCATTAAGTCAAGAACTCACGCGAAATCTGAGCGCGTGCGCGCGCGGGAGCGGACGCTGGGAGCGGAGCGCTGGCTGAGCAGAGGCAGGCGTGGGTGGAGGTAAACACAACCAGGAACTAAAGCCTAAGTGGGGAACCAGTGCAGACGGGTATACGACTGTGGAAGTAGCGCCCTGAGACTTGTAAAGAAACCTCCTGCAGAGGTTCAAGCAAGGGAATCCACCAGGGGGTTTGACCTTGGAAAAAACGAGATCTCAGTCCTCAGGAGCCAATAGATCTCAGACAGACACTGAGAGCGAGGATAAACCTGAGAAGCTGCTGGGCTAATGATGGCTAACCAGTTACAGGAAATTCAGAAGAGAAAGAATAATAACAAAAAAAAGAAGTCTTTAACACTCGACAGCTTCTACACAGAGAAAATCCAGACAACCGAGCAAACAGAGGAGGAGAACAAACAACCATCCAGACCCTCCCCAAATAAGGAAAACTCCTCACAACCTATGGAAGAGTTCAAATCTGAGATTTTGAGGAAAATGGAAGAGATCTGGCAAGAAAATAACAGCTTAAAAGGTAGAATCTTGCAACTGGAAAGCGAGGCTCAGAAACCAAATGAACTGATAAGCAAATTGAACACAAGAAATGACCAGATTGAAA
>NW_025348763.1:1129-1394 GCF_016433145.1 Gracilinanus agilis
GCCGAAAATCAATCCCTAAAGGCTAGAATTGAGCAAGTAGAAACTAATGATCTCTCAAGACAACAAGAACAAATAAAACAAAGCCAAAAGACTGAAAAAATAGAAGGAAACATGAAATATCTCAATGAGAGAGTGACAGACCAAGAAAACCGGTCTAGAAGAGACAATTTGAGAATAATTGGTCTTCCAGAAAAACCAGAAATTAATAGAAACCTGGACTCCATACTAACAGAAATAATTCAGCAAAATTGCCCTGAAGTCCTAC
>NW_025348764.1:0-4109 GCF_016433145.1 Gracilinanus agilis
GGGAAAGTATGGGCATTCAACAAAATTGAAGAATTCCAGGTATTTGCACAGAAAAGACCGGGGCTAAATGGAAAGTTTGATATCCAACCACAAAAATCGAGAGAAACATGAAAAGGTAAATAAGATACAGAGGGGAAAGAAAGAAAACTTATAATTTTTAAATTTGCCTTTTTAAGGGCCTCAGTGAGATCTAATTATCTGTATTCCTATGTAGAGAAATGTTATGTATAATTCTCTGTAGTGAACTCTACATGGCTTGTGCTTTTCTTTTTCTTCTTCTTTTTAATCCTTGCAGTGTCTAACATAGGACCAAGGCAGTAAAGAGTCACTTGTGGATTTACTAAAGATTGACTGAATCCAGGAACATCTTACTCTTGGAAACTAAAAGGAAAAATTGTAACTGGTGAAATAAAATTGAAAGACCATTTACTAGTGACAGTTGGAGAACTTAAGAAAAACTATTATTAAACTCATTTTTAAGTTATTTGGAGTCATCAGTTCAGAAAATTATAATATGATATAGATAAGTGGAAAAGAATATAAATCTACTATTGCTAGCTCACTTATTGCTTCTTAAAATACATAAATTTTTTAAATGCACAAATCTTTAAAAGTTCAACTTAAATCTAAATTTTGAAAACATTTTAGTAAAGACTTATTTATGATTGCCAAATGAAGAATTTATTGAATAATGTTTCAAGTCCAAAACAAAGACATTATAAATGAAGTATTGCATGTTCTTAGAATTTAAGTTTCAAATAATCTATCATTATCAGCCTAGAGGATCATCTTGGAAAAATTACTTATATTATGAAAGGAAATACTAAAAGCAATTATGACCCAGTAGTAAAGCAAACTCCAAAGGAACCTGACTAGAACCAGATTTTTCCATTCTTTTCATTTATATCTTTTAAGCAAAATATAGCATAGCAAATTTACAGTGGAAATCTTGAGATTAATATAAATTGTAAGACATACTTTTGTGGAAAGGAACATAGGGCTAAATGTAATACTTGATCCTTTGCATTAATTTTTATAATTAATTTAATTTTTCTATTCTTTACAGTCTATGATCTTTGAGTTCTCCTTGCTATTATGTATGAAATAGCAAATAATCTCTTAAATGAACAAATTTAATAATAAAAAATAATTGTTTTAATAACTGAGAATCTTAGATATCCAAAAATTAAAACATTCCATCCTCCCTTACCTGTACCTCTATCATTCATTTAAATAACATTCTCTAGACCAGGCATTTTCAAAGTGAAATTTATGGCCTTATGGGGGGCCATGATATGATCCCTAGGAAGTGTGTGATCAATTTATTAGAAAGTAGAAAAATAGGGGGCAGCTGAGTGGCTCAGTGGATTGAGAATCAGGCACAGAGATGGGAGGTCTTAGATTCAAATCTGGCCTCAGACATTCCCTACCTGTGTGACCCTGGGCAAGTCACTTGACCCCCATTGCCTAGCCCTTACCACTCTTCTGCCTAGGAGCCAATATACATTATCGACTTCAACATGGAAGGTAAGGGTTCAAAGAAAAATAAAAAGTAAGAAAATATGTAACATCTACTGGGATTATCTCTAACACAACCAAACCTGACCCTCATTCATTATCTCCCAACATTTCCCCCACTCCATTCCTTCCTACACTGTGCAAGGTTGCATCTTACTCCATTATAGGCAGGGTTAAGCCTAAGCTAGAACAATGATTGAGATTTTAAAATGCAGGGAGGCATTCCTGAAAATGCAACAAAAACCAATTTGCTAATAAGTAGGCATTAAATGAACTTCTAAATGTAGAGTATATGTATTTGGAAGCTATCTAATAAAGACCATTTAATTTACATATGAAATGGATAGATATCTGATCTTGGATCTGTCTCATCCCATTCCACATGAGACTAAAATTTCTTATGGTTTTAGTAGCAGGAGGAATGCCATGACTTGTGCTTCACTTATCTCCAAGAGAACAATTTAGCTAAGTTATATCTAACTACCACACCATAAATACTGGCATTCTAGAAATTACTGGGGGAGAATGGAGGGGTTAACACCATACTCCATGATGTGGCGTACTCCCTTAAGGGAAGGATAAGCATGAAGCTAACATTCACCAACCAATTTAGTTTTCTCCCAGCAAATACTCATTTATACAAAAGACCAACAAATGGCCAGGAAGCCTTTTTTTTTTTTTAATCAAAGTAGACAATAAATAGAAATCAGAGAAATCATACAGATTAGCATAGCCAATGGAATACTTCAGTGTACTACCCTTTTTGCCCCCCCCCCTTTGTGTAACATTTTTGTAAAAATATTATTTATCCTAATAGTTTAGTGAGATAAAAATGTTTTTGGTATCCTGAATAAATTTACTTCATCTTTATCTCAAATTTAAAAGTTTCCATTATGTATATTATATAACAGATAACATGCATAAAACCATTTCACATTTTTTAATTTTCAAAACCTTGTTTCAATAATTTGGGGTTACATATTTTTACATCTTATCTTTTTCCTCATTAACGATCTTTAATCTTCTTTATTATGAATTCAAATCTGATGATTTGGTGGTCAGGCAGTGCCTATTTAAAAAAACATTTAGCATAGTGCCTGACACATAACCTGTACTTTATAAATGTTTATTCCCTTCCCTTTTCTTCCCTACTTCAATGCTCACTATATCTTCCTGGTAAATAATCCTTTGTAAAAGTTAATGGATGGGCTTCCGGGTTAAGATGGCGGCAGAGTAAGAAGCAGCTCTTAACCTCTCCTGACCGAAACACACAAAACTCCACAAGGGGACATAAAAACAAGTCCAGACGAACGGAGGAACCCCACAACAGGGCACAGCGTGGAAGGTACGTGGAATCGAGACATTTCCAGGCTAAAAAGGGCTCTCACTCACTCAATCGCGGGCTGAGCAACCGCCCCACCCCCACCCCCTCCACACTCACCTATAGCTCTGAACCCAGCTAAAAAGAAATAGAGCAAGTTTGGGGCACCCATCGAGTCATCGGCAGCTCCGGGGTCTGTTCCTGAGAGCAGCAAGACTTAGGACCCCATTAAGTCAAGAACGCACGCGAAATCTGAGCACGCGGGAGCAGAGAGTGGACGCTGGGAGCAGAGAGCCTGCTGAGCAGAGGCGTGGGCGTGGGTGGAGGCGGACACAGCCAGGAACTAAAGCCTAAGTGGGGAACCAGTGCAGACGGGTATACGACTGTGGAAGCAGCGCCCTGAGACTTGTAAAGAAACCTCCGGCAGACGATCAAGCAAGGGAATCCACCAGGGGGCTTGACCTTGGAAAAAACTAGAACTCAGACCTCAGGACTGAGCGCGAGGATAAACCTGAGAAGCTGCTGGGCTAATGATGGCTAATCAGTTACAGGAAATTCAGAAGAGAAAGAATAATAACAAAAAAAAGAAGTCTCTAACACTCGACAGCTTTTACACAGAGAAAATCCAGACAACCGAGCAAACAGAGGAGAACAAACAACCATCCAGACCCTCCCCAAATAAGGAAAACTCCTCACAAGCTATGGAAGAGTTCAAATCTGAGATTTTGAGGAAAATGGAAGAGATCTGGCAAGAAAATAACAGTTTAAAAGGTAGAATCTTGCAACTGGAAAGCGAGGCTCAGAAACCAAATGAACTGATAAGCAAATTGAACACAAGAAATGACCAGATTGAAAAGGAATACCAGAAGATTATGGCCGAAAACCAGAAGATTATGGCCGAAAACCAAAAGATTATGGCCATTTACCAGAAGATTATGGCCGAAAACAAAAAATTATAGCCGAAAATCAATCCCTAAAGGCTAGAATTGAGCAAGTAGAAACTAATGATCTCTCAAGACAACAAGAACAAATAAAACAAAGCCAAAAGACTGAAAAAATAGAAGGAAACATGAAATATCTCAATGAGAGAGTGACAGACCAAGAAAACCGGTCTAGAAGAGACAATTTGAGAATAATTGGTCTTCCAGAAAAACCAGAAATTAATAAAAACCTGGACTCTATACTAACAGAAATAATTCAGCAAAATTGCCCTGAAGTCCTACAACAAGAGGGCAATATAGACATTGAAAGAATTCATAGAACACCTGCG
>NW_025348764.1:4119-8228 GCF_016433145.1 Gracilinanus agilis
GGGAAAGTATGGGCATTCAACAAAATTGAAGAATTCCAGGTATTTGCACAGAAAAGACCGGGGCTAAATGGAAAGTTTGATATCCAACCACAAAAATCGAGAGAAACATGAAAAGGTAAATAAGATACAGAGGGGAAAGAAAGAAAACTTATAATTTTTAAATTTGCCTTTTTAAGGGCCTCAGTGAGATCTAATTATCTGTATTCCTATGTAGAGAAATGTTATGTATAATTCTCTGTAGTGAACTCTACATGGCTTGTGCTTTTCTTTTTCTTCTTCTTTTTAATCCTTGCAGTGTCTAACATAGGACCAAGGCAGTAAAGAGTCACTTGTGGATTTACTAAAGATTGACTGAATCCAGGAACATCTTACTCTTGGAAACTAAAAGGAAAAATTGTAACTGGTGAAATAAAATTGAAAGACCATTTACTAGTGACAGTTGGAGAACTTAAGAAAAACTATTATTAAACTCATTTTTAAGTTATTTGGAGTCATCAGTTCAGAAAATTATAATATGATATAGATAAGTGGAAAAGAATATAAATCTACTATTGCTAGCTCACTTATTGCTTCTTAAAATACATAAATTTTTTAAATGCACAAATCTTTAAAAGTTCAACTTAAATCTAAATTTTGAAAACATTTTAGTAAAGACTTATTTATGATTGCCAAATGAAGAATTTATTGAATAATGTTTCAAGTCCAAAACAAAGACATTATAAATGAAGTATTGCATGTTCTTAGAATTTAAGTTTCAAATAATCTATCATTATCAGCCTAGAGGATCATCTTGGAAAAATTACTTATATTATGAAAGGAAATACTAAAAGCAATTATGACCCAGTAGTAAAGCAAACTCCAAAGGAACCTGACTAGAACCAGATTTTTCCATTCTTTTCATTTATATCTTTTAAGCAAAATATAGCATAGCAAATTTACAGTGGAAATCTTGAGATTAATATAAATTGTAAGACATACTTTTGTGGAAAGGAACATAGGGCTAAATGTAATACTTGATCCTTTGCATTAATTTTTATAATTAATTTAATTTTTCTATTCTTTACAGTCTATGATCTTTGAGTTCTCCTTGCTATTATGTATGAAATAGCAAATAATCTCTTAAATGAACAAATTTAATAATAAAAAATAATTGTTTTAATAACTGAGAATCTTAGATATCCAAAAATTAAAACATTCCATCCTCCCTTACCTGTACCTCTATCATTCATTTAAATAACATTCTCTAGACCAGGCATTTTCAAAGTGAAATTTATGGCCTTATGGGGGGCCATGATATGATCCCTAGGAAGTGTGTGATCAATTTATTAGAAAGTAGAAAAATAGGGGGCAGCTGAGTGGCTCAGTGGATTGAGAATCAGGCACAGAGATGGGAGGTCTTAGATTCAAATCTGGCCTCAGACATTCCCTACCTGTGTGACCCTGGGCAAGTCACTTGACCCCCATTGCCTAGCCCTTACCACTCTTCTGCCTAGGAGCCAATATACATTATCGACTTCAACATGGAAGGTAAGGGTTCAAAGAAAAATAAAAAGTAAGAAAATATGTAACATCTACTGGGATTATCTCTAACACAACCAAACCTGACCCTCATTCATTATCTCCCAACATTTCCCCCACTCCATTCCTTCCTACACTGTGCAAGGTTGCATCTTACTCCATTATAGGCAGGGTTAAGCCTAAGCTAGAACAATGATTGAGATTTTAAAATGCAGGGAGGCATTCCTGAAAATGCAACAAAAACCAATTTGCTAATAAGTAGGCATTAAATGAACTTCTAAATGTAGAGTATATGTATTTGGAAGCTATCTAATAAAGACCATTTAATTTACATATGAAATGGATAGATATCTGATCTTGGATCTGTCTCATCCCATTCCACATGAGACTAAAATTTCTTATGGTTTTAGTAGCAGGAGGAATGCCATGACTTGTGCTTCACTTATCTCCAAGAGAACAATTTAGCTAAGTTATATCTAACTACCACACCATAAATACTGGCATTCTAGAAATTACTGGGGGAGAATGGAGGGGTTAACACCATACTCCATGATGTGGCGTACTCCCTTAAGGGAAGGATAAGCATGAAGCTAACATTCACCAACCAATTTAGTTTTCTCCCAGCAAATACTCATTTATACAAAAGACCAACAAATGGCCAGGAAGCCTTTTTTTTTTTTTAATCAAAGTAGACAATAAATAGAAATCAGAGAAATCATACAGATTAGCATAGCCAATGGAATACTTCAGTGTACTACCCTTTTTGCCCCCCCCCCTTTGTGTAACATTTTTGTAAAAATATTATTTATCCTAATAGTTTAGTGAGATAAAAATGTTTTTGGTATCCTGAATAAATTTACTTCATCTTTATCTCAAATTTAAAAGTTTCCATTATGTATATTATATAACAGATAACATGCATAAAACCATTTCACATTTTTTAATTTTCAAAACCTTGTTTCAATAATTTGGGGTTACATATTTTTACATCTTATCTTTTTCCTCATTAACGATCTTTAATCTTCTTTATTATGAATTCAAATCTGATGATTTGGTGGTCAGGCAGTGCCTATTTAAAAAAACATTTAGCATAGTGCCTGACACATAACCTGTACTTTATAAATGTTTATTCCCTTCCCTTTTCTTCCCTACTTCAATGCTCACTATATCTTCCTGGTAAATAATCCTTTGTAAAAGTTAATGGATGGGCTTCCGGGTTAAGATGGCGGCAGAGTAAGAAGCAGCTCTTAACCTCTCCTGACCGAAACACACAAAACTCCACAAGGGGACATAAAAACAAGTCCAGACGAACGGAGGAACCCCACAACAGGGCACAGCGTGGAAGGTACGTGGAATCGAGACATTTCCAGGCTAAAAAGGGCTCTCACTCACTCAATCGCGGGCTGAGCAACCGCCCCACCCCCACCCCCTCCACACTCACCTATAGCTCTGAACCCAGCTAAAAAGAAATAGAGCAAGTTTGGGGCACCCATCGAGTCATCGGCAGCTCCGGGGTCTGTTCCTGAGAGCAGCAAGACTTAGGACCCCATTAAGTCAAGAACGCACGCGAAATCTGAGCACGCGGGAGCAGAGAGTGGACGCTGGGAGCAGAGAGCCTGCTGAGCAGAGGCGTGGGCGTGGGTGGAGGCGGACACAGCCAGGAACTAAAGCCTAAGTGGGGAACCAGTGCAGACGGGTATACGACTGTGGAAGCAGCGCCCTGAGACTTGTAAAGAAACCTCCGGCAGACGATCAAGCAAGGGAATCCACCAGGGGGCTTGACCTTGGAAAAAACTAGAACTCAGACCTCAGGACTGAGCGCGAGGATAAACCTGAGAAGCTGCTGGGCTAATGATGGCTAATCAGTTACAGGAAATTCAGAAGAGAAAGAATAATAACAAAAAAAAGAAGTCTCTAACACTCGACAGCTTTTACACAGAGAAAATCCAGACAACCGAGCAAACAGAGGAGAACAAACAACCATCCAGACCCTCCCCAAATAAGGAAAACTCCTCACAAGCTATGGAAGAGTTCAAATCTGAGATTTTGAGGAAAATGGAAGAGATCTGGCAAGAAAATAACAGTTTAAAAGGTAGAATCTTGCAACTGGAAAGCGAGGCTCAGAAACCAAATGAACTGATAAGCAAATTGAACACAAGAAATGACCAGATTGAAAAGGAATACCAGAAGATTATGGCCGAAAACCAGAAGATTATGGCCGAAAACCAAAAGATTATGGCCATTTACCAGAAGATTATGGCCGAAAACAAAAAATTATAGCCGAAAATCAATCCCTAAAGGCTAGAATTGAGCAAGTAGAAACTAATGATCTCTCAAGACAACAAGAACAAATAAAACAAAGCCAAAAGACTGAAAAAATAGAAGGAAACATGAAATATCTCAATGAGAGAGTGACAGACCAAGAAAACCGGTCTAGAAGAGACAATTTGAGAATAATTGGTCTTCCAGAAAAACCAGAAATTAATAAAAACCTGGACTCTATACTAACAGAAATAATTCAGCAAAATTGCCCTGAAGTCCTACAACAAGAGGGCAATATAGACATTGAAAGAATTCATAGAACACCTGCG
>NW_025348765.1:0-7064 GCF_016433145.1 Gracilinanus agilis
CTTCCTTCCTTCCTTCCTCTCTCCTTCCGTCCCTCCCTCCTTCCCTCCCTCCCTCCGTCCCTCCCTCCCTTCGTAAATGGCACTTGGAAGAGAGTCCCACAGTCCTTCCAGCCCTGGATTCTGTCTCTGATGGGCTCACCATAAGAGGGCAGCATAGCGCAGTGGAAAGAGAGCTGGAATTGGAGGCAGGAGACTGAGATTTGGCTCCCAGCTCTATCACTGAGTTGCTGTTTGACTATACTGTTTGATCACTGGGAACAGAACAGAGCAGAAAAGTCCCTTATCTCTCTCTAGTTTATTTCTGCCCTCTTTTACCTCTTCCATGCCTCTCTATGTTCTCTTCCCCCGCCCCCCGTTTTGTTTTTTTTTTTTGGCCACTGAGTTGTTTCCTAAGCCTGAGAAGCTGAATCATCCCCAATCTCTTTCTATCCCCCTCTGATATTTGTAGAAAACTTAACAGGTCTTAATTGCAGCACATAAGATTGAAGTTGAATTTAAGGAAACTGTTCCCTTTGCTGCTTTTTCCCCTTGCAGGCTCCGGTTGGCATGGAGTTGTCTCTTCTACTTCATAAATTCTCAAGGGAAAGGGATACCATAGCTTTCTCACAGTGGCTTATACAACTCTCTGAGCCTCAGTTTCCTCATCTGCAAAATGTGATGGTGGGATATTACCTTTCAGCTCCCTTACAGTTCTAAACCCTGTGTAATTAATTACTCTCTCTGAAGTTAATAACTGTTGTAATACTTAGCTCACAGAATTTTGGTGAGGAAAGTGAACTGTAAAGGACTGTAAAAGTCATTATGACATCACCTCATAGGTTAAGGACAAATATTTGTCAATTTTTATTAACTTATTATGGATCTCATGAATATGAATTCATGAATTTATCCCAATTAAATCCCAGATACTAATGGAATGTTCAAGATACTAGGGTTCAGCAAGGCATTGCTGCTTCCCTCACAGAACTTTCAAATTTATTAAGGGAGAGAAGATGGTGAGAAGCTTGTGGACTGCTGGAGTGGAGATTGGATTGGAAGACCTCTGATGTGCCCTCCAGTGCTAAGATTCTATGAAAGCCACTTCTACACAAAAAACTAGAACACAATAAAGAATGCAATAAATGCTATAAGAGAGATATAAGCAAAGTACTAATGGGGCAAAGAGGAAGATTGCTTTTGGCTAGAGAATCTGGGAAGGCTTCATGTAGGTGGTGGTAATTGAGCTGGGCCTTTAGGGATAAAAAGTGTTTAAAAAAGTAGACATGGGCTAAGCACTATTATTTGGCATAATGAGTTCTATAGCCTATTCCCCTCTGAGTGAGTAAGCTTTTCTGTCTTTCTTTTTCTTCTCTTAAATATATTTCTTTCACACCCCAAGTGGATGGTATTAGAGGAGCTAGAGAACATTATAGAAAAATATAAATTCCTCCAGAAGAGAGACTGTTCTTGTCTTTGAATCCCCAAGGGTCTACTAGCACAGTACCCTGAAAATAGTAGACACAATTCTTTTTTAAAAATTTAATTTGAATGCTATTTTCTTCTACCTCCATAATAGTATTATTTCAATTGTAATCTCTTCCTGCCTTGCACCTTCCAGATTAAAGAGACCTAATCACTTTTCCTCTAGTTGGCATAAATTCTTATTGCCATTTCAAACAGTTTAGTACTTAATATTATTATCCAATGAAGTTCCTGAGTCTTCCAAATGGCATAGTGCCTATGAATTCCAACCTCTGATTCTAGAATTTCTGTAGAAGATTCAGGGGCAGAAGCAATCATGTTCACCCTTTTCACATATGAGGGTCTGAGGTTAGGGGCAGAAATGAATGAGGCAGGAAGAGTTTGGGGAGTTCAGACCCTGTAGTCGCATAAAGGTCAATTTTTACCAAATGCTATCCTTAGTGTCTTTGGAAAAAAGGACCAAGATGCAGCCAGCTACCTACCTCCTAACGGAGGAGTGATGGATGCAAGATCTAGAATGAGAGAGGCACTTCTGGATGTGGCCGATTTGGGAATCTGTTTTGTATCTTTCTTAGGAGGGTTTTATTTTTTTATTTTTTGCTCAGTTGAGAGGGAAATGAAGAAGAAAATAAATACTTTTAAATTTAAAACATTTAAAAAAGAACATAATGATTATGAAAAGGAAAGTTAATAAGTGATGATCTGCTGTTGGCCCTTTCTCTACCCTGTTTCATGGCAATTTCATTGGTTCCCAGGGTTTCAACTAGTAATTCTATGTAGAAGCCTCCAAAATCTTTATTTCCAGCCTCAACTTGTCAGGGCTTCAGATCCATATTTAGAATTCCTAGATAACTAAATTATCCCTGTCACACCCCACTTTTTACCTGGTTCATACACTTTTTATAAATCTATTTTGTATTGACAACCTGGCACGGTAGGTAGAGAGATGGCCTCAAAGCCAAGAGGACATGGATCTCAGGCTTACTTCCCATACATCCTTGCTTGGTGACCCCAGAAGGTCATTTGACCTCAATGCTCTTGGTAACTTTCTAAGATGATAAATTGTAGAGAAGGTGCCAATCTACATGGAAAGCAGAAATTTCCTGACCTGGCAGTTCCCTATATCAATAAAATCAAAGGATCAGTCTCTATTTTATGTACTGTAGCTATTATACATTCATGACATCATATTTTACATTCATAATTATGCATATGTGTCTCATCCCTACTAGATTATAAACTCAATGTGAGGAGAGACACTGTTTTAATTATTGTACCCACCCCTGTGCTTTGTACTTGGTATGTGATTGTGGAATAAATGGACGGATGGTGATGATAGCATAGTGGAAAGGGCCATAGGACTTGGGTTCTACCACTAACTAGTTGTGTTACCTTGGGCAAGTGATTCTACCTCTTTAGGCCTCAATATCTTCATCTGTAAAACAAAGATCTCTAAGGTTTCCTCCCACTCTAAAGTTCTAAGATTTTATGTATCAGAGTTGGTTGCCTACCACCAAAACACAGAGACTGATAGAAGCATTTCTGTGAATTCAGGCTATGGTCTTCATCGGTACTCTTTGTTAATCTTATTAGTCATTAATTAATGATTGAAATTCATGTACTTCACTTTCAATTATCTACATCAATTGATAATCCAAGGAAGCAGGGTATAATAATTAGAAAACATTTAAAATGTAACTGTGAAAATGTTGCGCTCATTTTTTTTTTCAGGAACAGAACAGACTATTTCACCCCAATGAAAATAAAGAAGTGTCTATAAACAATTGGATTCTGCTTTAGATTTTTAGATTCTGCCTTAGAATCAATACTGTGTACTGATTTCAAGGCAGAAGAGCGGTAAGGAGTAGGCAATGGGATTAAGTGACTTGCCCAGGGTCACACAGCTAAGAAGTATCTGAGACCAGATTTGAACCCAGGACCTCCCATCTCTAAGCCTGGCTCTCAATCCATTGAGTTACCAAGCTGCCCCCTGCACTCATTTTTAAAGCAACAGATTCAACCCAATTATTTTCTGCTTAGTACCTCAACACCTCAAGGCTCTGCAATTTCACCACTGATATGGATCATAACCCTCTATAACTGTGGATGGCCCTCAAGAGCTGCTGCCCTGATTCTCAGATATATATACAAAACAGACATAAGATAATTTGGGGTAGGGGGAAGTCCTAGCATTGAGGGGAAAGAAGGGTGGGCTAAGAAGGTTCTAGAAAAGCTTCATATCGACAGCAATGCCTAAGGGGCAGCTGAGTGACTCAGTGGATCAAGAGATTCAGATAAGTGTCCCTTGGGCTTCTGTCCTCTTCTCTCTCTATACTGTTTCCCTTGGTGATCTCATCAGCTCCCATGGATTTCATGACCATCTCTATGCTGATGCTTCAAATGGACCTTTCCTGCCCCAGTCTCTCTGCTTACATTTTCAGCTCCCTTTCAGACCTTGGGAATGGTCAAGTTTGGGGATAGTGAATTATGGTGAAAGACTAAAGGAAGATCATGTAGGCTTCCTGATGGCTACTCAAGTAGTCTTAGTTCCATGCCACTAGCTGGAGCTCTCTGGAGGGCCCTTGATGGCTGTTCTGCCTACTTCCCCATTACTATTCTCAAAGGAGGAAATCATTTCTGAAAAGCTGGCTGCTGGCAAAAACCTGTATCTTAATAGTATTTTTACAGCACTTTCAGGTTTGCAAAATGTTTCATCATTCTCTCATTTGATCCTTGGGCAGTCTGTACTCCAACCCCCTCCCCACCATCTTTCATACTAATGGAAGGAATAGGAGCCCCTGGCTGAGCTGCCCAGATGTTGGGTAGAGTTCCTGGGGAAGAGAGGGAGCAATAATTTGCTTTACATTGAATTTGCAGCAGCAACAAAATCCAATGACTTTTTATTACTTCAGTCTCCTGAGGAAGCTTCCACAGGGTAGAACCACTAAGTGCGAACATCTCCTGGGTCTAAGGGGCAATCAGCATGCCTCCACTTTCCTTTGCCCGTCTTCTGTCTCTCCAGTTTATCATTTTCATTTTCTCTCTCTTTCTCTCCATCACTCTGTCTCATCCTCTCTTTCCCTGCTTGCTTGCCTCCTCCTCTCATTTTTCTTCTGTCAGACTTGGCTTCTGTCCAGAATAGTAGCTAAGGGGGCATGATTCTCCTTTCTTTCATTACTCAGGTCTCTTCTCCCTGAAGGTCAACTAAATAGACTTTCTGCAAGGATGCTGCGGGCATCGCAGTCTGCTGGGTATCCAAGTCCAGGGAGATGAACAATAAAAATGACTAAATAAGTTGTGGCATATGATGGGGATGGAATACTATGGTGCTGTAAGAAAGAAATGACAAGCAGGTTAATTTAAAAAAAGATGTGGAAAGACCTCATGAAATTATGAAGAGCAAAACAAATATAACCAAGAGAACATTCTATCCAGCAACAGAAATATTATTTGAAGAATGTCTTGTCTATGTCCACCGTTAGGGAAAGAACTGATACATAAAAACAAGAACTAGTTTTAGACAAACATATAGCTTTATGTCATATGGTGCCTTCTCTAGTGCAAGCAAGGGAGAAAGGGAAGGAGCTATCTGGGAACTTTGACATAAATAAATAAATGTGGTGTTAAGAAAACAGTAATAATGGTGGGCATTGAAATTGCCCAAAATGGTTTGCAAAACCCTCTCCATATGTTATCTCACAGCATATGAAGTGAATGCAACAGGTTTAATATTCCTACCTTATTGATAAGTAAATTGAAACTCAGATAAATGAATACTGACTCCTGAAAAAACCTCTAGATATAGAAGCAGAGGACCTGGGTTTGAATCTTAACCCAATTACTCAACATGTATTTATTTAAAAAACCCTGACCTTCCATCTTAGAATCAATACTGTATATGGGTACCAAAGCAGAAAAGTGGCAAGGGCTAGGCAATGGGGGTTAAATGACTTGGCCAGGATCATAGAAACTAGGAAGTTTCTGAAGCCACATTTGAACCCAGGACCCCCTAACTCTCAATCCACTGCGCCACTTAGCTGCCCTCAAAATGTATTTATTAAGCAACTACTGCATGCAGGACACGGTGCTAGGTTCCAGGGATTCAAAGATAAAATTGAAACTTTTTCGGGCCTCAAGGAGCTTTTGCAGGAAACTGCATGTAAAGATACAAGTTTACATAAGATATATGCAAAACAAATACAAGATAATTTTTGGAGGTCCTTGAAGGGAAAGAGGGGTTGGGTAAGAAGGGGGGAAGATTGTGAAAAAGCTTCATAAAGATGGCAATGCCTAGGAGGCAGCTGGGAGGTCCTGGGTTCAAATCTAACTTCAGACACTTTCTAGCTGTGTGACTCTGGGCAAGTCACTTAAAGCCCATTGCCTAGCCCTTATTGCTCTTCTGCCTTACAACCACACATAGCATTGATTCTAAGACGGAAGGTAAGGGTTTAAAAAAAAAAGGCAATGCCGGAGCTGAGCTTTGAAAAAAACAAGGGATACCAAGAGGCAGAGTTGAGAATGGAGAGGCATTGGCTGGCGCCAGAATTGGGGAGGAATCCCAGATCTGCAACTTTCTAGCTATGAGACCTTACACAAAGCACTTAACATCTTTGAACATGCAGGGAACACACACACACACACACACACACACACACACACACACACACACACACACACACCCCTCTTCAGTTGCTTTTCAGTTGTGTCCAACTCTTCATGAGCCCTTGGGGCTTTCTTGGCAAAGAGCCTGCAGTAGTTGGCAATTCCCTTCTCCAGTGTGCCTCCATTTTACAGATAAGTAACTTAAGGCAAATAGGGGTTAAGTGAGTTGCTCAGGGTCATGCAGTGAACATCTGAGGATGCATTTGAACTCAGATCTTCCTGACTCCATGCCTGATGCTGTAACAACTGCTCCTCCTAGCCGCTCCAGACTTGCACACAGGAGATACTTAATCATTGTTTATGCACTTGAAACAAAAAAGCACAGATAAAGTTCTAGTAGATAAAAAACCCCCAAAACTCTTATTTTCTTTCTTAGAAGAATTGATGCTAAGGTACAAATCCTTCTAAGATTTTAGCCCCTAAGGAATTTACGTCTAAAACTTGAGGTGGGAGATATGTGACCATGTGCATATGTATATGTGTGTGTGTATATGTACGTGTACAACTTCAACATAGATACGCACACACAACTCCTATACACATGTCTATATGCCCATGTATATCCATATATGTACATATAAGAGATATAGGAGATAATATAAATCAGTATGTTATATACTCATATAAAAATAAATAATATAAATTAGTATATATCATATGCTAAAATATACACAAAATAAGTAATATAAATTAGCATGTTATATACCAATATATAAAACAAATACTAACATAAATTAATATATGTTGCACACTAATATATAAAACAATAATAAAAATTAGTATATATATATATATATATATATTTTTTTTTTTATCCTGGAACTCCATTCTAGGAGCATAGGGCCACAACCAGTAGGCAATGGGTCACACAGTCGCTCAGGGTCACACAGCTGGAAAGTGTCTGAGTCCGGATTTGAACCTAGGACCTTTCGTCTCTAGGC
>NW_025348766.1:0-3735 GCF_016433145.1 Gracilinanus agilis
CACACACACACACACACACACACACACATACACACACACACACATCATATATCTGATAATAGTGATAATGAATACATGCAGCTTGAATTTATATAGTACTTTAAAATGTGTAAAACACTTTATATCCATTATCCAATTTAAGCCTCACAATGGCACTGAAGTTGGTATTAAATATATTACTGTCCCCATTTTATAGGTGTGGAAACTTGAGCTCAGACAGATTATAAACTTGGGATATAAAAATCTCACAACCAAATATAGGAAAGCAGAAATATAAAATGCTTCCTTTTCAGACCATAATGCTATAAAAAATACTCTCAAGAAAGGACTATAAAAAACCTGAAAAATAATTGGAAATTAAATAATTTTATCCTAAAGAATGAGAGGATCAAAGAACAAATCATAGAAATAATCAATAATTTCATTTATGAGAATGACAACAAGGAGACAATAGACCAAAATTGGGGGATTCAACCAAAATAGGGAAAATTTACATCTTTAATGTGTGTGTGTATATATATATATATATATATATATATATATATATATATATATATANAGCCAATACACAATGTTGACTCCAAGATGGAAGGTAAGGGTTTAAAAAAAGTGTGTGTGTATATATATATATATATATATATATATATATATATATATATATATATATATATATATAGTGAGCCTCCCCAGGAACATTAGGGCCACTAGCTTGGCTTCAGGATGGGTGAACTGACTCAGGTCAGAGACAGATCGAAGTACTGATCAGGTGTAAGATCAGGCTTGTGAATAGTCTCCATACTTCCAGACTGGGCAAGAAAGAGAAAGAAAACCTTGAAACGAAGAAGAGGATAGAAAAGGAAATGAGAGAAATCAAGAGGAGAGAGGAGGAAGGTGGGGCTTTGTTTATGAAAAACCATATTAAAAGGGCCAAAAAGTTGCATGCTAGGAGCTAAGATGGTGGAATAAAGGATACTCCATCTGCTATTATCCCTATGTGTGCACATGCATGCACACACACACATGCACACACACACACACACACACACAGAGAGAGAGAGAGAGAGAGAGAGAGAGAGAGAGAGAGAGAGAGAGAGAAGAAATAAAANAGAGAGAGAGAGAGAGAGAGAGAGAGAGAGAGAGAGAGAGAGAGAGAAGAAATAAAACACCTGAAAACAAAGGAAAACTAGAACATGTATATTAGAGTAAGAGAAAAGAGGAGCCAAGGCAGCTAGGAACTAGCAGAACTTGGAACTGACAAGAGGCAATGAAGTTTCAGGTAGAGAAGGCAGAGAAGGCAGGAAACCTACAAACTCACATGGCAGCAGAGCCCTGAGGCCACAAGGAAGCAGAGAGAGGGAATTAGAATTTCGGGACCCTACTTACTCCCACTTAGCAGAAGAGAGCCTGAGGCAGGGGAACCCAGAGGAGGGGACTTGCCCAGACTGAGCTTCTGGGTAGGGATAGGAAAACAGCATAGCAGGGCCCAGCCCCCAAAACAACAGGGGAACTGGTATCAGGGAGTGCTAAGCATAGCTGGACAAAACAGCTATAAACCTTCTCAGAGCAAGCCAGCAAGACCACTTCCTCAAGAGAGATAAAGTGATGAACAAGGGTATCTGGCCCTACCTCAAATAGCAGGTAAGAATTTCCTCATCTATAAAATGATGATAATAATAGCACCTGCCTCTCAGGGTTGTTGTATGAATAAAATGAGGTAAATAGGGCATAAAATCCTCGCAACCAAATGCAGGAAAATAGAAATATTAATTGTATCCTTTTCATATACAATGCATTAAAATTATAATAAACAAAAGGTAACAGAAAGAAACACTAAAAATTAATTGGAAATTAATATTAAGAATTAAAATAAATTTATTAACATAAAATTAATAATTAAAATTAATAAAATATTATCCTAAAGAATGAATAGGTCAAAGAATAAATCATAGAAATAATCAACAATTTAATAAAAGAGAATGACAATGAGGAGACAACATACTAAAATTTATAGGATATCGCAAGGGTTATACTTGGGGGGTAATTTATGTCTCTAAAGGCTTACATCAATAAAATAGAGAAAGAACAGTTTAATGAATTGGTCATGAAACTAAAAAAAGAACTAACAAAAGAACAAATTAAAAATACCTAAATAAAAACTAAATTGGAAATCATGAAAATGAAAGGAGAGAATAATAAAAATGAATGTAAGAAGATCATTGAGCTAATAAATAATATAAGGATCTGATTATATGAAAAAATCAATAAAATTGATAAACCATGAGTAAATTTGATTTTTAAAAAGAAAACCAAATTACCAGTATCAAAAATGAAAAAGATGAATTCACAACTAATGAGTAAGAAATTAAAGGAATTATCAGTAGTTATTTTGCCCAACTATAGAAAAATAGATGAGTATTTACAAAAATATAAATCACCTAGGTTAAAAGAAGAAATAGAATAAACTACCCATCTCAGAAAAAGAAATTAAATTGAACAAGACATCAATTAATTCCCCAAGAAAAAATCCCCAAGACCAGACGGATTCACAACTGAATTCTACTAAACATTTCAAGAACAATGAACTCTAATACTATAGAAACAATTTAGAAAAGTATGTAAAGAAGGAATTTTTGCAAATTCTTTTTATGATACAAATATGGTGTTAATACCTAAACTAGGAAGAGCAAAAACAGAGAAAGAAAACTATAAACTAATCTCCCTGATAAATGTTGATGCAAAAATTTTAAATAAAATACTAGCAAGAAGAATTAGCATTATATCACAAGAATCATACACCATAATTGGATGGGTTTTAGACGAGAAATTGCAGGGATGATTATGAAAAATATTAGTATAATTGACCATATCAGTAACAAAAACCCCAAAATATGATTCTATCAATAGACACAGAAAAATATTTTGACAAAACCCAATTCTTTAAAAAAATTGGAATGAATGTACCTTTCCTTAAAGTTATAAATGGTATCTATCTGAAATCATTAGAAAGCAATATCTATAATTGGGATAAGCTAGAACCTTCCCATAAAGTCTGGGGTGAGGCAAGGATGCCTATTAGTACTATTACTACATAATACTAAACTAGAAATTCTAACTTTAGCAATAAGAGAAGAAAAAGAATTGAAGAAATTAGAATAGGCCATAAGGAAACAATTATTACTTTCTGCAGATCATCTGATTGAGTTACTTAGAAAACCCCAGAATATCAACCAAAAACTAATCAAAACAATGAACAACTAGTAAAATTGTAGTATATAAAATAAACCCACATAAATCTTCATTTATATTTACCTTTGAAGAAGTCCAATAGCAAAAAATAGAAAGAGAAATTCCATTTAAAGTAACCAGACAATAAAAAGTACCTGGATGTCTACTTACCAAAATAAAAAACCCGCAACTATATGGATACAATTATGAAACACTTTTCACACAAACAATTGGGAAAATATCCATTGTTCATGGACAAATACAAAGCCTTGCTTGCATCCTGTGCATCCTGGAAAAATAAAAAATTTAAATACCCAAAAAGAAATAATAAGATATTATTTAAAAAATTTTTAAACTTAAAAGTACTACATGAATGCTAACTTTTATTATTAGTAAAATAGTTCCTTCATGTGATCAGACAAGATTCATTGAATACCTAAGGTAAAGAAACGCTAGACAATGTTCAAATACTGGATATGGATAGGTAGATATATATATATATATATATAT
>NW_025348767.1:0-6913 GCF_016433145.1 Gracilinanus agilis
AATAAGGGAGGGGGTAGAAAGAGAAGTTAGTCAAGGGAGGGGATAAGGGATAGCACCTCAATAGCAAACCACTGGTTTTAAAGAAAATAGTTTAAGGAGAAGGGGTAGAAATAGGGGAGGAAATGAAAATGTCAGCAAATGCACAACTGATGATTATAACTCTGAATGTGAATGGGATGAACTCACTCATAAAACGGAAGCAAAAAGCAGAGTGGATTAGAAACCAAAATCCTACCATATATTGTCTACAAGAAACACATATAAGGCGGGTGGACATACACAAGTTTAAGGTTCAGGGTTTGAGCAAAATCTTTTGGCCATCAAATGAGAAAAAGAAGGCAGGAGTGGCTATTATGATCTCTGACAAAGCCAAAGTAAAAATAGATATGATTAAAAAAGACAGGGAAGGTCATTACATCCTGATTAAAGGCAATATAAACAATGAGGAAATAACACTGCTCAATATATATGCACCAAGTGGCATAGCATCCAAATTCATAAAGGAGAAACTGGCAGAGCTCAAGAAGGAAATAGATAGTAAAACCATACAAGTGGGAGATCTAAATATTCCTCTGTCAGATCTAGATAAATCAAACCCAAAAAAATAAATAAATAAATAAGAAAGAGGTAAGAGAGATGAATGAAGTCCTAGAAAAATTAGATTTAATTGATATGTGGAGAAAAATAAATAGGGACAAAAAGAAATACACCTTCTTTTCAGCTGCACATGGCACATTCACAAAGATTGACCATGTTATAGGGCATAGAACCATTGCAAACAAATGCAAACAAGCAGAAATAATAAATGTAACCTTCTCAGATCTTAATTCAATAAAAATAATAATTAGTAAGGGCACCTGGACAGGAAAATCAAAAACTAATTGGAAATTAAATAATATGATTCTCCAAAACCAATTTGTCAAAGAAGGAATCATAGAAATAATCAATAATTTCATTGAAGAAAATGACAGTGATGAGACATCCTACCAAACTCTGTGGGATGCGGCCAAGGCAGTACTCAGGGGGAAATATATATCCTTGTGTGCATATATTAACAAATTAGGGAAGGCAGAGATTAATGAATTGGGCATGCAACTCAAAAAATTAGAAAGTGAGCAAATTAAAAATCCCCAGATGGAAACTAAATTAGAAATACTAAAAATCAAGGGAGAAATTAATAAAATTGAAAGTAAAAGAACTTTTGAATTAATAAATAAGACTAGAAGCTGGTACTTTGAAAAAAACAGATAAAATAGACAAAGTACTAGTCAATCTAATAAAAAAAAGGAAAGAAGAAAACCAAATTGACAGTATCAAAGATGAAAAGGGAGACCTCACCTCTAATGAAGAGGAAATTAAGGCAATCATTAAAAACTATTTTGCCCAATTATATGGCAATAAATATAACAATTTAGGATATATGGATGAATATTTACAAAAATATAAACTGCCTAAATTAACAGCAGAAGAAATAGAATACCTAAATAATCCCATATCAGAAAAAGAAATTGAACAAGCCATCAAAGAACTTCCTAAGAAAAAATCGCCAGGGCCTGATGGATTCACAAGTGAATTCTATCAGACATTCAAAGAGCAACTAATCCCAATACTGTACAAATTATTTTATATGATAAGCAAAGAAGGAGTCCTACCAAATTCCTTTTATGACATAAATATGGTACTGATTCCAAAGCCAAGGAGATCAAAAACAGAGAAAGAAAACTACAGACCAATCTCCCTAATGAACATAGATGCAAAAATCTTAAATAGAATATTAGCAAAGAGACTCCAGCAAGTAATTAAGAAGATCATCCACCATGATCAGGTGGGATTTATACCAGGAATGCAAGGTTGGTTCAACATTAGGAAAACCATCCACATAATTGACCATATCAACAGTCTAACAAACAAAAATCACATAATTATTGCAATAGATGCTGAAAAAGCCTATGACAAAATACAGCATCCATTCCTATTGGAAACCCTGGAAAGTATAGGAATAGAAGGACCTTTCCTAAAAATAATAAACAGTATATATCTAAAACCATCAACAAGCATCATATGCAATGGGGATAAATTAGAAGCATTCCCAATAAGATCAGGGGTGAAATAAGGATGTCCATTATCACCTCTATTATTTGACATTGTACTAGAAACACTAACAATAGCAATTAGAGAAGAAAAAGAAATTGAAGGTATCAAAGTGGGCAAGGAGGAAACTAAGCTATCACTCTTTGCAGATGATATGATGGTCTACTTAAAAAATCCTAGAGAATCAACTAAAAAGCTAGTGGAGAGTTCAGGGTTCCGGGTTAAGATGGCGGCAGAGTAAGAAGCAGCTCTTAACCTCTCCTGACCGTAACACACAAAACTCCTCAAGGGGACATAAAAACAAGTCCAGACGAACGGAGGAACCCCACAACAGGGCACAGCGTGGAAGGTACGTGGAATCGAGGTATTTCCATGTTATAAAAGGGTGAAACAGCGCTCACCAAATCGCAGGCTGAGCAACCACCCCACCCCACCCCCTCCACACACAACATCTAAAGCGCTGAAGCCAGCTAAAAAGGAATAGAGCAAGTTTGGGGCACCCATCGAGTCATTGGCAGCTCCAGGGCCTGTTCCTGAGAGCAGCAAGATTTAGGACCCAAGTAAGCCAAAAAACGAACACGAAATCTGAGTGCGGGAGCAGAGAGGGGACGCAGAGCGCGGGCTGAGAGCGCAGGCAAGGTGGAGGCGTGGGTGGAGACAGACACAGCCAGGAACAAAAGCCTAAGTGGGGAACCAGTGGACGGGTATACGACTGTGGAAGCAGCGCCCTGAGACTTGTAAAGGAACCTCCGGCAGAGGATCAAGCAAGGGGGTCCACCAGGGGGCTTGACCTTGGAAAAAACCAGAACTCAGACCTCAGGAGCCAATAGACTGCGGACAGACACTGAGCGCGAGGATAAAGCTGAGAAGCTGCTGGGCTAACAATGGCTACTCAATCTCAGGAAGTTCAGAAGAGAAAGAATAACAACAAGAAAAAGAAGTCTTTAAAACTCGACAGTTTTTACACAGAGAAAATCCAGACAACTGAGCAAACAGAGGAGAACAAACAAGCATCCGGACCCTCCTCAAATAAGGAAAACTCCTCACAAGCTATGGAAGAGTTCAAAACTGAGATTTTGAGGAAAATGGAAGAGATCTGGCAAGAAAATAACTGTTTAAAAGGTAGAATCTTGCAATTGGAAAGTGAGGCTCAGAAATTGAACACCAGAAATGACCAGATTGAAAAGGAATACCAGAAGATTATGGCCAAAAACCAAAAGATTATAGTGGAAAATCAATCCCTAAAGGCTAGAATTGAGCAAGTAGAAACTAATGGTCTCTCAAGACAACAAGAACAAATAAAACAAAGCCAAAAGACTGAAAAAATAGAAGGAAACATGAAATATCTCAATGAGAGAGTNAGGGGGGGCAAATAAGGGAGGGGGTAGAAAGAGAAGTTAGTCAAGGGAGGGGATAAGGGATAGCACCTCAATAGCAAACCACTGGTTTTAAAGAAAATAGTTTAAGGAGAAGGGGTAGAAATAGGGGAGGAAATGAAAATGTCAGCAAATGCACAACTGATGATTATAACTCTGAATGTGAATGGGATGAACTCACTCATAAAACGGAAGCAAAAAGCAGAGTGGATTAGAAACCAAAATCCTACCATATATTGTCTACAAGAAACACATATAAGGCGGGTGGACATACACAAGTTTAAGGTTCAGGGTTTGAGCAAAATCTTTTGGCCATCAAATGAGAAAAAGAAGGCAGGAGTGGCTATTATGATCTCTGACAAAGCCAAAGTAAAAATAGATATGATTAAAAAAGACAGGGAAGGTCATTACATCCTGATTAAAGGCAATATAAACAATGAGGAAATAACACTGCTCAATATATATGCACCAAGTGGCATAGCATCCAAATTCATAAAGGAGAAACTGGCAGAGCTCAAGAAGGAAATAGATAGTAAAACCATACAAGTGGGAGATCTAAATATTCCTCTGTCAGATCTAGATAAATCAAACCCAAAAAAATAAATAAATAAATAAGAAAGAGGTAAGAGAGATGAATGAAGTCCTAGAAAAATTAGATTTAATTGATATGTGGAGAAAAATAAATAGGGACAAAAAGAAATACACCTTCTTTTCAGCTGCACATGGCACATTCACAAAGATTGACCATGTTATAGGGCATAGAACCATTGCAAACAAATGCAAACAAGCAGAAATAATAAATGTAACCTTCTCAGATCTTAATTCAATAAAAATAATAATTAGTAAGGGCACCTGGACAGGAAAATCAAAAACTAATTGGAAATTAAATAATATGATTCTCCAAAACCAATTTGTCAAAGAAGGAATCATAGAAATAATCAATAATTTCATTGAAGAAAATGACAGTGATGAGACATCCTACCAAACTCTGTGGGATGCGGCCAAGGCAGTACTCAGGGGGAAATATATATCCTTGTGTGCATATATTAACAAATTAGGGAAGGCAGAGATTAATGAATTGGGCATGCAACTCAAAAAATTAGAAAGTGAGCAAATTAAAAATCCCCAGATGGAAACTAAATTAGAAATACTAAAAATCAAGGGAGAAATTAATAAAATTGAAAGTAAAAGAACTTTTGAATTAATAAATAAGACTAGAAGCTGGTACTTTGAAAAAAACAGATAAAATAGACAAAGTACTAGTCAATCTAATAAAAAAAAGGAAAGAAGAAAACCAAATTGACAGTATCAAAGATGAAAAGGGAGACCTCACCTCTAATGAAGAGGAAATTAAGGCAATCATTAAAAACTATTTTGCCCAATTATATGGCAATAAATATAACAATTTAGGATATATGGATGAATATTTACAAAAATATAAACTGCCTAAATTAACAGCAGAAGAAATAGAATACCTAAATAATCCCATATCAGAAAAAGAAATTGAACAAGCCATCAAAGAACTTCCTAAGAAAAAATCGCCAGGGCCTGATGGATTCACAAGTGAATTCTATCAGACATTCAAAGAGCAACTAATCCCAATACTGTACAAATTATTTTATATGATAAGCAAAGAAGGAGTCCTACCAAATTCCTTTTATGACATAAATATGGTACTGATTCCAAAGCCAAGGAGATCAAAAACAGAGAAAGAAAACTACAGACCAATCTCCCTAATGAACATAGATGCAAAAATCTTAAATAGAATATTAGCAAAGAGACTCCAGCAAGTAATTAAGAAGATCATCCACCATGATCAGGTGGGATTTATACCAGGAATGCAAGGTTGGTTCAACATTAGGAAAACCATCCACATAATTGACCATATCAACAGTCTAACAAACAAAAATCACATAATTATTGCAATAGATGCTGAAAAAGCCTATGACAAAATACAGCATCCATTCCTATTGGAAACCCTGGAAAGTATAGGAATAGAAGGACCTTTCCTAAAAATAATAAACAGTATATATCTAAAACCATCAACAAGCATCATATGCAATGGGGATAAATTAGAAGCATTCCCAATAAGATCAGGGGTGAAATAAGGATGTCCATTATCACCTCTATTATTTGACATTGTACTAGAAACACTAACAATAGCAATTAGAGAAGAAAAAGAAATTGAAGGTATCAAAGTGGGCAAGGAGGAAACTAAGCTATCACTCTTTGCAGATGATATGATGGTCTACTTAAAAAATCCTAGAGAATCAACTAAAAAGCTAGTGGAGAGTTCAGGGTTCCGGGTTAAGATGGCGGCAGAGTAAGAAGCAGCTCTTAACCTCTCCTGACCGTAACACACAAAACTCCTCAAGGGGACATAAAAACAAGTCCAGACGAACGGAGGAACCCCACAACAGGGCACAGCGTGGAAGGTACGTGGAATCGAGGTATTTCCATGTTATAAAAGGGTGAAACAGCGCTCACCAAATCGCAGGCTGAGCAACCACCCCACCCCACCCCCTCCACACACAACATCTAAAGCGCTGAAGCCAGCTAAAAAGGAATAGAGCAAGTTTGGGGCACCCATCGAGTCATTGGCAGCTCCAGGGCCTGTTCCTGAGAGCAGCAAGATTTAGGACCCAAGTAAGCCAAAAAACGAACACGAAATCTGAGTGCGGGAGCAGAGAGGGGACGCAGAGCGCGGGCTGAGAGCGCAGGCAAGGTGGAGGCGTGGGTGGAGACAGACACAGCCAGGAACAAAAGCCTAAGTGGGGAACCAGTGGACGGGTATACGACTGTGGAAGCAGCGCCCTGAGACTTGTAAAGGAACCTCCGGCAGAGGATCAAGCAAGGGGGTCCACCAGGGGGCTTGACCTTGGAAAAAACCAGAACTCAGACCTCAGGAGCCAATAGACTGCGGACAGACACTGAGCGCGAGGATAAAGCTGAGAAGCTGCTGGGCTAACAATGGCTACTCAATCTCAGGAAGTTCAGAAGAGAAAGAATAACAACAAGAAAAAGAAGTCTTTAAAACTCGACAGTTTTTACACAGAGAAAATCCAGACAACTGAGCAAACAGAGGAGAACAAACAAGCATCCGGACCCTCCTCAAATAAGGAAAACTCCTCACAAGCTATGGAAGAGTTCAAAACTGAGATTTTGAGGAAAATGGAAGAGATCTGGCAAGAAAATAACTGTTTAAAAGGTAGAATCTTGCAATTGGAAAGTGAGGCTCAGAAATTGAACACCAGAAATGACCAGATTGAAAAGGAATACCAGAAGATTATGGCCAAAAACCAAAAGATTATAGTGGAAAATCAATCCCTAAAGGCTAGAATTGAGCAAGTAGAAACTAATGGTCTCTCAAGACAACAAGAACAAATAAAACAAAGCCAAAAGACTGAAAAAATAGAAGGAAACATGAAATATCTCAATGAGAGAGT
>NW_025348768.1:0-8170 GCF_016433145.1 Gracilinanus agilis
TTTCTCTGTCTCTGTCTCTCTCTGTCCCTGTCTCTATCTCTCTCTCTGACTCTCTCTGTCTCTCTGTCTCTGTCTCACTGTCTCTCTCTCTGTGTTTCTCAGTCTCTCTCTCTCTGTCTCTTTCTCTGTCTCTGTCTCTCTCTCTGACTCTCTCTGTCTCTGTCTCACTGTCTCTCTCTCTGTGTTTCTCTGTTTCTCTGTCTCACTTTTCTGTCTGACTGTCTGTCTCATTCTCTCTCCTAGGGTGGGAGGAAGACAGGCTCTATTAAAACATTATCACTGGAGAGCAGCTGCTGGGCCAGAAGCCGACTGCCTCTAGTGAAGAAATGGTCATTTCTTCTCCCACTTATTTCTCTGCTTCCCTGAAAATTGTGTATGGCAGCCCAGCTAGATTATTTTCCCTATCCAGATGCCAATCCCATCTGCTCTTTGACTCTTTTTTGAAGAAAAAAATCTATTCAAAGTCTGCTGTCAACAGTGACACCTGCTGGTTACATTTATATCATTTAGGGTAACTGAAGCAGGCAGGACTGTCAGGGTGGATCCAATGAGATGGTGAGATGGTGCCAGTGGTTTAGCTCTCTTCTTCCCACCAACCCCACCCCAGGCTCCTCTTCTATGAGGAAGAAGTGAAGAATTCTCCAGGATCTACAATTACTCATCTTTTGAGATGTTACAATATAAATTAAGTTGCACAATATGAGACTCAATCCTCATCATGATTCCTGTTGTCCTAAAGTCCCTTTCTGAGATCAATAAAAATAGTTTACATTTATGTAGCATATCAAAGTTTAAAAAGAACACTTTCTTCACCTTATAAAACTCAATAGGTAGTACAAGCATTATTCTTCCAATTCTGCAAATTAATAAAATTCTAAAAGTAAAAGTGACCTTTACAAGTCAATAAATCTAGCATGAGGGGGCAGCTGGGTAGCTCAGTGTCTAGGACTGAGAGCCAGGCCTAGACAGGGGAGGTCCTAGGTTCAAATCTGGCCTCAGACACTTCCCAACTATGTGACCCTGGGCAAGTCACTTGACCCCCATTGCCCACCCTTTCCACTCTTCCACCAAGGAGCCAATACACAGAATTGTATTAATTATATATTTGTATATATGTATATATACAAATATATAATTGCATTAATTATGTATTAAAGGGTTAAAATATTTTTAAAAAATCTAGCATGAATCTGAGGCAGGATTTGAATTTAGGTCTCTTAAATCATATCCAGAATTTTTTTATTTTATAGCATGTTGCTGTTATTCTTTGCAAGAGACATTATAGTACCAGACTTTTTGCTTACTCCTTAGATCCTCTGTGAGCACTTCTGCCAGACCACAGACATCTGTCACATGATGTAGGCTGAGTTTTTTTTGCTAAAAGGCCATTGGAAGCTTAAGAAAGAGGATGGCAACTCAGATGCATGAAATACACCATTTTGTCTGATCCAATCAGATGTCTGGAGTTCATCCTAAATAATGATGCCAACACATTGAACATAAAATCCCAGGTTCACCAAGCTTCAGTCGTGATGAAATGGAATGACTCTGAGCCTTGCACTAAAAAACATCTCAGTTAAAAATCTCAGCTCTGAACTTTTCTAACACTATGACCACCTCAAGTCACATGTCTTTTCTTTCCCCGTCTAAGGTAACTCTAAATTATTGATCTATTCAATCTATCTCAATGGAAGGAGTTTCCACACTGAGAAAATAACAGGTCCGTGACATATGAGCTTGAAGTAGCATGGCATGGTGGAGAGGGGGCTGTACTTAGTATTAAAAAGACTTGGTCCAAATCACACCTTTGACACTTACTAGTTGTTTGGCCAGGCACATATCATTTAACTTGAGCCTCAGGTCATAGACAGATTGTGATCCTTGATAAATTGACTATGACCTATACTAGTGACAGGTCTTACTTTGCCTATCGTTTGTTTTATTTTTCTGGAAAGCAGTCTTGTAGACTGTCAGAGAAACTTAGAAATAGACCAAGTTCAGAATGCTACACCTTGCTTTATGCTAGTAAAACACAGATATGAAGTAAGTAATCATAAAGCAAACTGAGAAAGTCAGATAGTATGGTATATTGGAAAGACTTGAATGGACAGCCAGAAATCCGGTGTTCAGTTACTGCCTCTGTGAATTATTTTCTTTTATGATCTTGGGCTAATCACTTCACCTTGGGCTGGTCACTTCACTGGAGAGGTTATTCACCTCTCTAAATGTCAATTTTCCCCTTTGTAAAAGAAGAGAATTGAATCAAATGACACCTGAATTCTTTCCAACTCTAAATCTATAGCCCTGTGATTCAGTAACTTAATTCAATATGCCAGGAATCCCAGTTTTATTTTCTATATTTGTTGACCATATAGTGCTGGACCACTAGTTGCTTTCTTTTGTTTTTCAAGCAGTCATTGAATAAATAGCAATAAAGCAAACTCTTTGGAAAATAGAGGAAAAAATCTTTAGAAACCCATTCTAACGACTTTGATGTGGTCATACATGAGATAAAGGATAAGCAAAAACATGAAGATGTTGGCACACAGTGGAGGATGATCTTCAAAAAGAAAACCAAAGCCTATGAAAAATAGCATTTGCAATTCCTCTCAATTTCCCATCCAGTGCTGCAGTTCTCATCATTATTATTCACAGTCACTATTCTCTCACAATTTGGAGACTAAACTTGCCAGTAGAATGTAATTTTTAATTTCTTTGTCTATATCAGCCCTTTGTGAGACACATTATCTTCCTTCATACAGAAAAGTGACCTTATTTTTGTTAAAAATGCTGCCAAATGTCCTCAGCTATCTTTGGGATTCCCTTTCCCACAAATATTCTGGATTCTGTTGAACTCAGAGACATTTCCAGAAGAAAATCTCTAGTTAAAGGAAAAAATGTGAATTAAAGAAAAAGAATTTGGCTTTCTTTAAGCCATCTAAAGAAAGGGCATCATAGTTTAAGATTGTAGTAGTAGTAGTAGTAGTAGTAGTAGTAGTAGTAGTAGTAGTAGTAGTAGTANGTAGTAGTAGTAGTAGTAGTAGTAGTAGTAGTAGTAGTAGTAGTAGTAGTAGTAGTAGTAGTAGTAGTAGCAGTAGTAATAGTAGTAGCTAGCATATATTGAATGCTTTAAAGTTTGTAAAACATATTACAAATAATATTGCATTTTATCCTCTGCAACCACATGGGGAGGTAGATGCTATCATTATCCTCACTTTACAAACAAGGATGCTAACACTGTCAGAGGTGAAGTGAACTGTCCAGGGTAACACAACCAGTAAGCGTATGAAGGATTTGAATTCATATCTTCTTGACTCTACATCCAGCATTCTATACACTGTGCCTCTTGGCTGCTTTGCAAAAAATAAATAAATTTCATGGTTACCTTATGATTTCTCAATGATACACTACAGGGCTTGAAAGCAAAGACTCTCATTATCTCTGAGAATAAACTAAGGGTCATTAAAAAGGGAAAGAAAAAGGTCCATCATGGGCAAGAAACAGCTTCTACACATTACCAGAGAACAACTGCACAAGAGCTACAATGTCCATAATAACACCAGAGAGCAAAGAATGCAGGTTAGTCACAGAAAAACCATGAGGTACAGCCAAAATACAATTTCTACTGTTATTATAGAAATATTAAGAAATATCCAGAAGACCCTAGGTGTATTAGGTAGATCCCATCCTACCCACCTACCACCACCCCTGACAATAATAGATTTGTAGGAGTACATGAAAAGAATTTGCCCAACATAAGAAAGCACAAATAGATTAGGATCGATACCAGTGAAAGGAGTTCTTATATCAAGGAGATCCCAGATTCTCCAGGTATCACAGGATTCCCCGGAATCCCTTTCATTAGGACATGGTTACTGTGGGCACAGACATGGAGTGCCCATGTGCTTCCCTTATAAGGCAATTATTATTAATAATTTCCAGATTTGATATGATTGAGGAAAGGAAAAGAAGGAGAAGCTCACTCCCTTCGTAACTGTTGAGCTGCCAAAGAATATGGCAGGTGAAAAGGCAAAAAGAAGTAAAATTTGAAAAAGGAAAAAGGAAATTAGATTACCAGCTCTAGTTTGGCACTGCATTCTTATTACTTGGAAGTCTTGGGTTGAGTTAAGTGGACCTAGGAGAGAAAATGGGGACATGATAGAAGTTGAGAGTATGTGCTTACTGGACTTTGTTGGATTTCTTTATTGTAAGCACAGTGGACTGGTTCCTCTAACCTGAGTCATCCTCTCAAGAGTTACACACAACCAAATCATCTAGAGTACAGCTCCAGTTACTGAACTCATCTCCTAGTGGGAGCCAAGGAGAAACTTCAAACCATCCAGGTCACCTGGGCATGGATTTTAATCTTTGAAACCTAATTAGGAGTTGTCTTCTGTCATCTAAACAAAAGGTCAATGGGCATTCCCAGGCTCCAGATATGGAAATATTTGCCAAATTTCTTAACCCCAGGTTCACTGCCTTGCAAACACATTAAGATTAACTCATCAAGGGAACTACTTTGAGCAACTTCTTACAAACAAATAAATGCAAATATTGAAAAGAAATCTAATTACATATTTCTATTGAGCTGATTTATGGGATTGAATGAAACATCTTGATAAAACACCATCATTTTGGTTTTTTATTTGAAACTTTTTATTTAATTTATTTAGAATATTTTCCATGGTTACATAATTCATGTTCTTTCCCTCCCCACCTTCCATCCCCCCTCCCATAGCCAGTGCACAATTCCACTGGATTTTACACTTGTCATTGATTAAGACCTATTTCCATATTATTGACATTTGCTCTAGGGTGATTGTTTAGAGTCTGCATCCCCAATTATATCACAATGAACCACATGATTGATCATATGTTTTTCTTCTGTGTTTCTACTCCCACAGTTCTTTCTCTGGATGTGGATAGTTTTCTTTCTCAAAAGTCCTTCAGTAATGTCCTGGATAGAGAAGTCCATTATATTTGATTGTACTACAGCATATCCATCTCTGTGTATAAAGTTCTCCTGATTCTGCTCCTTTCACTCTGCATCAATGGATGCCCTTCGATTGGGGAATGGTTGAACAAATTGTGGTATCTGTTGGTGATGGAATACTATTATGCCGAAAGGAATAATGAACTGGAGGAATTCCATGTGAACTGGAAAGACCTCCAGGAAACACCATCACTTTGAAAGGCTACAGAAACCAAATCAATAAATTTTATACACTTGGGCAAGAGAGTTAATTTTCTTATTCTACATATTTTCCTAGGGAATAAATAGGTCATTCATAAGATCAATTTTGAGAAGCAGTGTGATATAATAGATAAAGAGCTGATCTTGAAGTTAGAAGGCCCTGGCTTCAAGTCTTGCCATTGACACCTATTAGCTATGTGGCCCAGGACAAGTTATTAACCTTCTCAGTGTCCCATGGCATTTCTCTTTGAATATAAGTTGCAAAGTAGGTGCAATGGTACAGACTTTCCTTATCATAGGTTTCTTATATCAATGGAATAGAATCACAAATTTGGTACAAAAATGATTCATGTAATTTGATTTCTACTACTTTGAATGGATGTTATAGGGTAACAGTCAGTGAGCGGTAAACACGCTAAACAGAGAGAAAAATTAGAAAGTGGAGACCTTTCAGGGGAATATCATCTTTTTGATTCACACAGGAAGGAAAATGTTATTGCTAAGGGCAAAATATTCCAATATTACTCATGGATGAATAGATAGCAGATCTCAATAATAACAAGTATTTAAATAATTTTCTTGAAAATATATTTTAAAGGAACAGAAATAAAGACTACATGTTTAATGATTTTGGATAAAAGAAAAGCCTAAGCCAGACCACATTCTTCTTGCAAAATCAAGTAAAGAGATGTGTCACCACCACCACCAAAAACAACAAAAAGAACTTTTGTTCTCACTGTTTAACAGAAGGGAACTCAATTGATGTATAAAATATTTAGGGAAACATAACACAAGTGTGAATCAAAATTACCAGGTTGATCATATTCTTAAAAATCAACAGTTTTATTCAACTTTTCTTGTATATTTGCCAGGCTACTTATTTGATTTTTGGCAGTCATAAATCTTTTTTTTCTTTTTTTTGCCACAGCTATATGTTGTTGGATAATGCCTCCATCACACTGTTACCTGGCAATTCTCTTTTCAGTGCCGCCAAATTCATCAGCATATTACTATCAAGAACTGGAATTTTAAAGGTTCATATCACAAGTTGGCTTCCCCTTTTTAGTTCCTTAAGCAGGAGAGAATTTGTCGAATATATTAGAATCACTCCAACACCCTACCTGTTTTCTGATGGATTCAGGGGGTACTTGGTTTAGTCTCAAAAGTCTAAAAGCCATCCTCAGTCTGAAAGAAACCAGTTTGAAGGATTCTTAATTGTGGGTCTAAGAATTTGAGTTAGCTTAGGAGATTCACATCACAAGAACTATGGCAGGTAACTTTACATTCAATACCTTGCTTATTTTATGATGGATTCAGGGATGCTTGATTTGACCTCTAAAGGCCAAAAAGTCCTCCACAATTTAAAATGTATTAATTTGAAAGATTCTTTAGATTAGGTCTGGGAGTTTGGTTTATATTGGACCTCCTGGGCCCCACTCAAGCCATTCAGTGAGATGATGAGAAATAACCAGTAAAAAGAATGTAATGTGTGAAATCTGAAATAACTGAGGAAACAAAGGTTCAGGTTTCTGAGCATATCGATTTATTAAGCAATGAATGACAGTTCCATGCCAAATTGATATCAGGCCTCCTCAGCTTGTCACTGGAGCCTAAGTACAGGGGAAGACATTTTTATGTGTCAAGAGAAAACAACTAACCAGATGTAAACTAGGCTATAAGATAAAGTAATCTGATTTCTAATTGCAGGGAAGATCAGGATCTTTCCCAATTGGGAGGGGGAGAATGAACAGGTTCAATTACCTGAAATCAGAAAAAGGGGTGTCCCACTCTCCCCCAACCAAGTGTCTTTATTCAAGCAAAGGAACAAGAAAACAATAATTGATTGATGAACATGGAAACCAGTCCTCAGATAAGGCATATGGGTTGCTTGAGATATATAATTGTGAGAAAACTTCTTGCATCAATCTTCAGATCTGACTAAGTTTCTGGTCAGCATAACCTAGGCCCTTAGTTAAAGGTCTCTAAGGAAAAGGTAGAAGTGGTCCAGTTTCCCAGCCATGCAGGACTAGGTTCAAATAATAAACAACAGAAAATCTCACAATTCCCATAAATTAATAATGTTTTCTCACAAGACAGAAATGGACTAAGTCCATTATTGAATAGAAAGGGAAGTGAGCTAGATTCAGAATTGAGTCACAAGATGGAATCAGTGTGGTTCATTCAATTCTCACAATTCCCACATATATAAACAATAAAACATTTGAATTCTTTATTTGCTGCCTATATTTTGGAGACAAAAACACAAGTTACTAGGACACACCATACTTTTCCTGACTTTCACAAACTATCTGTATAGTCTGTACCAAAATGGAAATGACAAAACAAACACATGCTACCTTACTCAATTAATTTTTTCTTAGTGCTCCTTTAAATCAAGATCATGGTTTTTTCCACACTAAATAGTCCTACCTGAATTCTGACACTGAGACCTAAAATTTGTTGGAAACATTTATTTTTCTATGAACTACAAAAGGATGTGAAGGGCTACAAGAAAGAATATACCATAGGGAGAGTAAGATATTCTGTATCATTGTCCCAAATATTGGGGGGGGTACTTTTTTTTTTAACATTTATTAATATTCATCTTTGACATGGTTACATGATTCATGCTCCTCCTTTCCCCTTCAACCCCCCCCCTCCCCGCACCTCCCCCCACCCTTGGCCGATGCGCGTTTCCACTAGTTTTGTCATGTGTCCTTGAACAAGACCAATTTCCAAATTGTTGGTAGTTGCATTGGTGTGGTAGTTTCGAGTCTACACCCTCAGTCATGTCCACCCCGACCCATGCGTTCAAGCAGTTGTTTTTCTTATATGTTTCCTCTCCTGCAGTCCTTCCTCTGAATGTGGGTAGCGTCTTTACCATAAATCCCTCAGAATTGTCCTGGGTCATTGTATTGCTGCTGGTACAGAGGTCCATTACATTCAATTTTACCACAGTATATCAGTCTCTGTGTA
>NW_025348769.1:0-1385 GCF_016433145.1 Gracilinanus agilis
GAAAATTGCCTATTCATGTCTTTTGCCCATTTATCATTTGGGGAATGACTTGATTTTTTTATATAATTGCTTTAACTCCTTGTATATTTGAGTAATTAGACCCCTGTCAGAGTTTTTCATTATAAATTTTTTTCCCAATTTGTTGTTTCCCTTCTGATTTTGACTACATTCTTTTGGTTTGTACAAAACCTTTTTAGTTTAATATAGTCAAAACCATTTAATTTACATTTTGTAATTTTCTCTAACTCTTGCTTGGTTTTAAATTCTTTCCTTTCCCAGAGATCTGACAAGTATTGGGTTCTTTCGGTTTATCATACACTGTCTTGCTGATGTCATTTATCGCAAGTCTGTTCCACTGATCCTCCTCTCTGTCTCTTAGCCAGTACCATATTGTTTTGACGACTGCTGCTTTATAGTATATTATAGTATAGTTTAATATCTGATACTGCTAGGCCCCCTTCCCTCATATTTTTTTTCATTATTTCCCTTGATATTCTTGATCTTTTGTTATTCCAAATAAAATTCGTTATAGTTTTTTCTAATTCAGTAAAGAAGTTTTTTGGTAGCTTGATAGGTATGGCGCTAAGTAGGTAAATTAATTTGGGTAGAATTGTNTTGGTAGCTTGATAGGTATGGCGCTAAGTAGGTAAATTAATTTGGGTAGAATTGTCCTTTTTGTTATGTTAGCTCGTCCTACCCATGAGCAATCAATGGCTTTCCAATTGTTTAGATCCAGTTTTATTTGTTTGGAAAGTGTTTTGTAGTTGTTTTCATATAATTGCTGTGTTTGTTTAGTAGGTAGATTCTTAAGTATTTTATACTGTTTAGGGTGATTTTAAATGGTGTTTCTCTTTCTACTTCTTGCTACTCTAGTGTGTTGGAAATGTATAGAAATGCTGATGATTTATGTGCATTTATTTTATATCCTGCAACTTTGCTAAAGTTGTTGATTATTTTTCTACAAGCTTCTTAGTTGATTCTCTAGGATTTTTTAAGTAGACCATCATATCATCTGCAAAGAGTGATAGCTTAGTCTCCTCCTTGCCTATTTTGATACCTTCAATTTCTTTTTCTGCTCTAATTGCAACTGCTAGAGTTTCTAGTACAATGTTATATAATAGAGGTGATAATGGGCATCCTTGTTTTACTCCTGATCTTATTGGGAAGGCTTCTAATTAATCCCCATTGCATATGATGTTTGTTGATGTTTTAGGTATATAATGTATATTATTTTTAGGAAAGGTCCTTCTATTCCTATAATTTTCAGTGTTTTCAATAGGAATGGATGCTGTATTTTGTCAAAGGCTTTTTCAGCATCTATTGAGATAATCATGTGATTTTTGTTTGTTAGACTGTTGATATGGTCAATTATGTGGATGGTTTTC
>NW_025348770.1:0-1435 GCF_016433145.1 Gracilinanus agilis
TCTTAGGGAGTTCTTTAATGGCTTGTTCAATTTCTTTTTTCTGATATGGGATTATTTAGGTATTCTATTTCTTCTGCTGTTAATATAGGCAATTTATATTCTTGTGAATATTCATCCATATCTCCTAGGTTGTTATATTTATTGCCATATAATTGGGCAAAATAGTTTTTAATGATTGCCTTACTTTCCCCTTCATTAGAGGTGAGATCTCCCTTTTCATCTTTGATACTGTCAATTTGGTTTTCTTTTTTTTTTAATAATTTTTTATTTTTAGAAAAAATTTCCCTGGTTACAGAAGTCATGTTTTTACTTTACCCTTCATCCCNAGTTTTTTTATTGCATTTTTGATCCAGAGATCTTTATACGTGTGGGTATGTATGAGTGTTTTTTTTTAATAATTTTTTCTTTTTAGAAAAGATTTCCCTGGTTACAGAAGTCATGTTTTTACTTTACCCTTCATCCCCAGAACCTCCAACTCACCTCCTCCCACCGCTGTAGCTAATTCTCATTTCCACTGGTGTGGTCAGTCAAGACTTATTTACACATTATTGATAGTTACATGGGTGTGGTCTTTTCAGGTCTACATCCCCATTGTTCTCACAAAACCAAGTGTCCATGCAGTTGTTTTTCTTCTGTGTTTCTACTCCTGCAGTTCTTCCTCTGAATGTGGATAGTGTTCCTTTCCATAAATCCCTCCGAATTGTCTTGGGTCATTGCATTCCTGCTAGTACAGATGTCCATTACATTCGATTTTACCATAATATATCAGTCTCTGTGTACATTGTTCTTCTGGCTCTGCTCCTTTCACTCTGCATCAATTCCTGGAGGTCTTTCCAGTTCACATGGAATTCCTCCAGTTTATTATTCCTTTGAGCACAATAGTATTCCATCACCAACATATACCACAGTGTGTTCAGCCATTCCCCAATTGAAGGGCATACCCTTGCTTTCCAGTTTTTTGCCACCACAAAGAGCACGGCTATAAACATTTTTGTGCAAGTCTGTTTATCTATGATCTCTTTGGGGTACAATCCCAGCAATGGTATGGCTGGATCAAGGGGCAGCCATTCTTTTATCGCTCTTTGGGCATAATTCCAAATTGCCCTCCAAAATGGTTGGATCAGTTCACAACTCCACCAACAATGCATTAACATCCCAATTTTGCCACATTCCCTCCAACATTCATTACTTTCCCCTGCTATCATTTTAGCCAATCTGCTAGGCATACGGTGGTACCTCAGAGTTGTTTTGATTTGCATTTCTCTAATTACTAAAGATTTAGGACACTTCATTATGTGCTTATTGATTCTTTTGATTTCTTTATCTGAAAATTGCCTATTCATGTCCCTTGCCCATTTATTAATTGGGGAATGGCTTGATTTTCATACAATTGATTTAACTCTGTATATTTGAGTAATTAGACTTCTCTCAGAAT
>NW_025348770.1:1497-5447 GCF_016433145.1 Gracilinanus agilis
CCATTTATCAATTGGGGAATGGCTTGATTTTTTATATAATTGATTTAACTCTGTATATTTGAGTAATTAGACTTCTCTCAGAATTTTTTGTTATAAAGATTTTTTCCCAGTTTGTTGTTTCCCTTCTGATTTTGGTTGCATTGTTTTCCCTTGTACAAAACCTTTTTAATTTAATATAATCAAACTTATTTATTTTACATTTTGTAATTTTCTCTAACTCTTGTTTAGTTTTAAAATCTTTCCTTTACCCGAGATCTGACAAGTATACTATTCTGTGTTCACCTAATTTACTTATAATTTCCTTCTTTATATTTGTCAATTTGGTTTTCTTCTTTCCTTTTTTTATTAGATTGACCAGTACTTTGTCAGTTTTATCTGTTTTTTCAATATACCAGTTTCTATTCTCATTTATTAATTCAATAGTTCTTTTACTTTTTATTTTGTTAATTTCTCCCTTGATTTTTAATATTTCTAATTTAATTTTCATCTCGGAATTTTAATTTGCTCGTTTTCTAGTTTTTTAAGTTGCATGCCCAATTCACTAATCTCTGCCCTCCCTAATTTGTTAATATATGCACTCAAGGATATATATTTCCCCCTGAATACTGCCATGGCTGCATCCCACACAGTTTGATAGGATGTCTCATCATTGTCATTCTCTTCAATGAAATTGTTGATCGTTTCTATGATTTCTTCTTTGACTAACTGGTTTTGGAGAATCATATTATTTAATTTTCAATTAGTTTTTGATTTGCCTGTCCAGGTGCCCTTACTAATTATTATTTTTATTGCATTATGATCTGAGAAGGTTACATTTATTATTTCTGCTCTTTTGCATTTGTTGGCAATGTTTCTATACCCTATTACATGGTCAATCATTGTGAATGTACCATGTGCTGATGAAAAGAAGGTGTATTCCTTTTTGTCCCTATTTATTTTTCTCCACATATCAATTAAATCTAATTTTTCTAGGACTTCATTCACCTCTCTTACCTCTTTCTTATTTATTTTTTGGTTTGATTTATCTAGATCTGAAAGAGGAATATTTAGATCTCCCACTAGTATGGTTTTACTATCTATTTCCTTCTTGAGATCTGCCAGTTTCTCCTTCATGAATTTGGATGCTATGCCACTTAGTGCATACATATTGAGCACTGTTATTTCCTCATTGTCTATACTGCCTTTAATCAGGATGTACTGACCTTCCCTGTCTTTTTTAATCATATCTATTTTTACTTGGGCTTTGTCAGAAATCATAATAGCCACTCCTGCCTTCTTTTTCTCATTTGATGCCCAAAAGATTTTCATCAAGCCCTGAACCTTAAACTTGTATATGTCCACCCACTTAATATGTGTTTCTTGTAGACAACATATGTTAGGATTTTGGTTTCTAATCCACTCTGTTATTTGCTTCCGTTTTATGAGTGAGTTCATCCCATTCACATTCAGAGTTATAATTATCATTTGTGTATTCACTGACATTTTTCTATCCTCCCCTAGTTCTACTCCTTCTTCTTAAACTATTTCCTTTTAAACCAGAGGTTTACTATTAAGCTGCTATCTCTTATCCCCTCCCTTGATTAACTACCCTTTCTACCCCATCCGTTATTATTCCTCTATTTTTATTTTTAAAGGCCTAATGAATTCCCTCCCTTTTCTTCTCCCTTCCCTTTTTTGACCTCCCCACTCCCCTGCTCCCCTTGGTTTATCCCTTCTGACTTTCTCAGTAGGTTTAGATAGAGTTTTATATCCCAATGGATAATATAGCTACTCTTCCATCTCAGGGTTAAATACACTGAGAGTAAGGTTTAAATATTACCTCTTAATGCTCTCTTCCTCTCCTTCTTATAATAATATTTGTCCCCTCTCCTTCCCATGCCCTCTTTGTGTGTAATAGAATATCCTATTTTTCTTATTCATTCAAATTTCTCTTCGTGTCCCCTACTATTCACCCACCTCTTTCCCACCCCCCATATCATCTTAGACCATTTAGTATTCCAACCTCTCCCTATGAATTATACTTCTGATTAGTATAATAGTGAATAATATAATAGTGAATAGAGTTCACTACAGAGAATTATACATAGCATTTCTCCACATAGGAATACAGATAATTAGATCTTATTGAAGCTTCTAAAGAGGCAAATTTTAAAAATATAAGTTTTCCTTCTTTCCCCTTTGTTTTGTATTTACCTTTTCATGTTACTCTTGATTTTTGTTGTTGGTTATCAAACTTTCAATTTAGCCCTGGTCTTTTCTGAGCAAATACTTGGAAATTTTCTATCTTTTTGAAAGCCCATACTTTCCCCTGGAAGTATATAGTCAGTTTTGATGGGTAGTTGATCCGTGTTTGGAGACCCAGCTCTCTTACCTTTCTGAACATCATATTCCAAGCCTTGCAGTATTTTAGCATGGAGGCTGCCAGATTTTGTGTGATCCTGATTGGTTCTCCTTGGTATCTGAATTGTCTCTTTCTGGCTTCTTGTAAGATTTTTTTCTTTTACTTGGAAGTTCTTGAATTTGGCTATTATATTCGTGGGGGTTGTCTTTTCTGGATCTAGTGCAGAGGGTGATCTATGGATCCTTTCAATGTCTATATTGCCCTCTTATTGTAGAACTTCAGGGCAATTTTGCTGAATAATTTCTTTTAGTATGGAGTCCAAATTTCTAATAATTTCTGCTTTTTCAGGAAGACCAATAATTCTCAGATTGTCTCTTCTAGACTGGTTTTCTTGGTCTGTCACTTTCTCATTGAGATATTTCATGTTTCCTTGTATTTTATCAGTATTTTGACTTTGTTTTATTTGCTCAGCCCACGATTTAGTGAGAGCTGTTTCACCCCATTTATACCATGGAAATGCCCCAATTCCACATACCTTCCATGCTGCGCCCCTTTGTGGGGTCCCTCCTTTCATCTGGATTTGTTTTTCTGTCCCCTTGTGGAGTCCTGTATGTTTCTGTTAGGAGAGGTTAAGCCCATCCTTTTACTCTGCTGCCATCTTAACCCAGCTCTAATCTGGTGAATTTTTACTCTGATGAACTCACTATTTTTGATAGAATTAGCTCAGACACCCAAGCACCTTTAGGCCTGCTGCAACTCAAAAGTCCTGGCCCTAATGATTCACCAGCCTCAGTCTCCCCAAAAGCAGGGACCATAGGAATGTGCCTTGGAGTCCAGTAGTAGCTTCTCTTTCATTTTTAGCCATTGCTTCCAGTACTTTCTTCTGGGCCAAGCAGACATAAAAAAATCATTGCTCTTTATGATCTCTATTCATACTTTGAAATACTATCTTGTTCATAAAATTACCCATGAATTTTGGGGTGTCTGTCATGTCAGATATTCATAGACTCTATACTCCCTAATTCATCCCTTTTATATCAAAACCTTGTTAATATAATCTCTCTATGGCAAGGTAAATATGTTTTACTAACACTCATTTATATACACTCCATGTGTTGCCTTCGTCTTAGAATTTAAGTTATGATCCAGAAAGGCCAAGTTTCCTAGTAAGGCCAGATTGGATCTTTTAGTGAGGAAGATGACAGCTCAAATCTGGATTTTGACATAGTCTAAGTGATCCTAGGCAATTCACTCAAGTACAGATCCCATGTAACTCTCGAAAAGAATAATTTGCCCATTCATAAGATGACCATTCATTTGATTTAGGAGTTGGCTCATCAGTGAAAGTACAGGAATCCAAACTACTCTCATACAAAATCTTCTCAGATATAATCTTCTGAGACATTCAACTAACAACTACCTTCTGATGTTTCTCTTTTTCTTATTGTGTATTGGAGTCCTTTACCTAGGAGAATATCTTCAAAATGATGCCAGAGAAATGATCTAAACAGACCTTTACAAATTACGGCATGAATAAATGAAGATTAAATTCAGGGGTGATATTTTTAAATTTCTTACTCTTGGCCTGCTCCTGAAATAAAGGAACAGA
>NW_025348771.1:0-264 GCF_016433145.1 Gracilinanus agilis
ACTCTAAAGTTTCTTTCAGCTTTAAAGCTGTGTTCCTATGTATCTAATAAAGGCCATAAGAGAGAGATGCAAAGTATCTGTGAGAGCATAAGAGAAAGGCTACTGTCCTTTTCTAAGTTTCAATCTGCTCATCATATAGAGAGAGGTTTGGGGGAGAGGGAGGGAGGAGAGAGAGAAGAAGATGGAGAGAGAGAGAGGAAGAGGGGGAAAGAGAAGGGGAGAAAGAGGGAGAGAGAGGAAGAGGGGGAAGGAGAAAGAGGAAGG
>NW_025348771.1:354-6285 GCF_016433145.1 Gracilinanus agilis
GAAAGGGAGAGGGAGGGAGAAAGAAAGAAAGGAAGAGAGAGAGGGAGGGAGAGAGAGGAGAGAGAGAGAGAAGAGAGAGAAGAAGAGGGGGAGAGATAGAGAGGAAGAGAGAGGAAGAGAAAGGAGAGAGAAAGAAAGAAGAGAGGAGAGGGGTGGGGAGGGAAAACATACTTGACACTGCTTCCTTAGAGAATTGTTGCCAAATTCAAATCATATAATATGTGTGATAATTTCCCTCAAATCACCTTTCATCTTTGAATCTATGAAACTAATCTAGCACCCTCTCCAAGCCACTTCCAAGCTTATACTCATGCTCACAGGTTGAGTCTCCAAATGGTGGCTAACTACTGCTCCTACAATCTCAGGATTACAGTGGTAGCCCTGAGGAGCTGTGCTTCTAACACTGACGTTCTTGAGTCCCCACTGGTGTGCTTCTCATCAACAATCAGCCACTTGACTCAACTAGCTTTTAGAAAAGGCAGTCTAATAAGAACAATTGACTGAAGAACCCCCCCCCCAAAAAAGCCTGGAATTAACTTCTAAATATACACAAAAAGTCCATGGTGGGAGAGAAGTGGGCCCAAACTTACACTACACTGCTAGTGAGGTACACATATAGAGATCACGTGTGGCGAAGGGGAACCTTCTGACACCTGACCCTAGGTAACATTCTTTCTCTTTGAGTATTCCTTGAATAGCCTCCCTTAGGTGTAGCTCTCTGCTGGGTTCTGAAAACCTGTGACTTTCTAGAGTCGGTGGCCACTGCCTGAAGGACCGTACTCCCTAAAGCTGTTGTCTTCCTTGTATGACTGTCTTTCCACAGTTACATACCCATGATGTGATACAAAGAATTCCTCTGCTGTCAGGCATGGACACGCTAATAGATATTGCTACTACCTCCATGCCTACAGGACTCAAAAATTCCGTTTCTGCCTGGATGATGCCATCTCAGGATACTCAATCATCTAGTATCAGAAAAGTAAAAACACAAAACAAGTGGGAGATAAAGCAGTCCCCATTCCTCTACCCAGCTCTCTGGATGCAGCTCAAAAGAAGAGAAGAAGAGGGTAGGTGGAAAGGGAAAATTGCCCTTTTTGTCTATCTGCTAAATTACAGCTCAGCAGCTAATTAGAGAACTCTTCAAACCGCTGAGTCATCATTTCTTTGGACTCCGCAGCCAATTAGAGGAATCTTCTTCATCAGCCAGTATAAGCCCACGTGTCATGCATAGCAATAAAGAGCCTCCTAATTTGAAGTGGACATGGAGCCAGGCAGGGAATGTCTATGCACGCTTTGTAGAACTCACCAGGAAGGGCAATCAGAGCATCCCCAGGGTCAGTTTCACCAATATACTTGCGGCTGGCATCCCGCCTCATATTCTCAGCTCCCATCAACTCTAATCAATGTTCTCGGTACAAGAAAAGAGCTTTTTTCTGCACTTATTTTTTTATCCGCAGGAGATCTGCTAAAACAAGCCCCTTTTGCTGACCTTAAACATTTTAGGCATTTTTCAAAGAATGAAAGCTTTCTGCTGATAGAAACATCCTAGCTAAAATGGAAAACTTTGGATTTGGGATCAGAGGCCTTCAGTTGAAATCCTAGCTCCAAAATCTCTTCTCTGTGTGACCTTTCCCAAGTCACTTACCCATTCCGAGACTCAGTTTCTTCATCTGTAAAATGAAAAAAATTACATTTCATGATTTGTAGAAGTTCCTTTGACTCCCTCACAGCTCTAATATTTTATGCTTCCCTGCTAGGCACCAAGAGGGAACACAAAGTAAGAAAAGACATTGGCAATGCCCTCAAGGATCTTGCAATCTATTAAAGGGATATGTTAGGGGTAGCTAGGTGGTATGATAAATAAAGTGCTCAATTTTCCATTAGGATAGACCTGAGTTGAAATCTTGCCTCACAGACTTCTTAGCCATGTAAGCCTAAGCGAGTTACTTCACCTCTGTTTGCTACAGTTTCCTCATCTGTAAAATGGGGTCCCAGGGTTACTATGAGGGGCCAGTGAGATAATATTTGTAAATCACTTTGCAAACTTTAAGTTGACATATAAACATTTATCATCATCATCATCCTTGTTAGCTGTGTAATCATTGCCAAGTCACTTAACTTCTGGCTGCCTCAATTTCCCCACCTGTAAAATGGGGATAATAATAATAGCCCATATCTTCCAGGGAAGATCCGGGTAAATAATATACAATATAAGTAGTACTTTACAATCTTAAAATGCTATCTAAGCGTTTGCTATTGTTATTGTTGGGGTCATCATTGTCATTGTTATGAACAGTACCAAAAAGCCAAATAGAACATGACAGGAATAAAGTGGAAGACAGGGGGCTCTAGGAATATGTGAGGGGAGAGATTCTTTTCAGTTGAGGGAATGAACAGAGAGCAGCTCCATGAAAGGTATGGCTTGGACTTTGGAGGGAGAGAAGGACGTCACCCAATGGTAATAATCGTAGACCTGTGGAATAGGGGAAAAAAGGATTCTCAAATTTAAGTCCTTTACAGCTCTCTTCTGGCCTCCTATGTGACTTTTCTTTTTAATCCTTATCTCCTGTCTTGGAATCAGTGCTGAGTATTGGTTCCAAGGCAGAAGAGTGGTAAGGGCTAGACAACTGGGGTTCAGTGACTCACCCAGGGTCACACAGCTAAGAATTGTCCAAGGCCACATTTGAACCCAGGACCTACTGCCTCTAGTCTGGCTTTCTATCCACTGAACCACCTAGCTGCTCCTTCCTGTATAACTTTTATAAGAGCCAGTAATGTACCAGGCAGGGGCTACAGAAAGCAGACCTCCCTCTTCCTTCCTGGGAATGTTTGCTGATTTAGGGGTCAAGTGCATTGAATTTATTTTTAAATGTGACAGACACCTTTTTATATCTTCCATGAGTCTAGCCATCAATCAATAGATATTTATTATGAGCCTACTATACACCAGGCACTCTGCTAAGCACTAGGGATACAAGAGACAAAAGACAATCCTGCAAGCCTCCGAGTGGCCATTTCCTCTGAAGAAGCCATTTGAAAGTGCTTCAGTTTAAATGTCTCAGGCTGGAGAAGTGAATGATCATTGATAGCACTGATGACTAAAGTTAATCACATAACTCTGTCTCCAATGGAGAGGAAGGAAGTTGGTGCCAGCAACTGAGCCAAATTGAGTATGTCAGGGATGGAGATACCTTGGCAGTCTGTTTCACCGTTTGGAGGGTTGATTAGATGATCATCTTTTCCTCTCCTTGTGCTCTTAAAGGGTTAGAATCATCAAAGGGGGTCTAGTTCAAATCACCCAGGAATCTCTAGGAGTGTTAAGCTTTTCAGGGGAAAAAGGTATTTTATAAATATAATGTAAATTTGTAAATATAAAAGCTAAGAGCATAAAGAGCCCTTGAAATTGAAGGGGGTAGAGGGCTTTAGGCAATAGAATGTCAGAGATGGAAGGAGCCTTAGAAGAGGGAATGACACAACTGGGAAGGAGCCTTAGAACAGGGAATGTCACAGCTGGGAAGGACCTTAGAACAGGGAATGTCACAACTGGGAAGGAGGCTTAGAACAGGGAATGTCAGAGCTGGGAAGGAATCTTAGAACAGAGAATGTCACAACTGGGAAGGACCTTAGAACAGGGAATGTCACAGCTAGGAAGGGCCTTAGAACAGGGAATGTCACAGCTAGGAAGGGCCTTAGAACAGGGAATGTCACAGCTAGGAAGGGCCTTAGAACAGGGAATGTCAGACATGGAAGGAGCCTTAAAACAGAGTGTGTCAGGGCTGGGAGGGGGCTTAAAATAGGAAATGTCAGAGATGGAAGGAACCTTAGAACATGGAANCCTTAGAACAGGGAATGTCACAGCTAGGAAGGGCCTTAGAACAGGGAATGTCACAGCTAGGAAGGGCCTTAGAACAGGGAATGTCACAGCTAGGAAGGGCCTTAGAACAGGGAATGTCAGACATGGAAGGAGCCTTAAAACAGAGAGTGTCAGGGCTGGGAGGGGGCTTAAAATAGGAAATGTCAGAGATGGAAGGAACCTTAGAACATGGGATGTCACAGCTGGGAAGGGCCTTAGAATAGGGAATATCAGAGATGGAAGGAGCTTTAGAACAGGGAATGTCACCACTGGGAATGACCTTAGAACAGGGAATGTCAGAGATGGAAGGAGCCTTAGAATAGGGAATGTCAACTGGGAAGAACCTTACAACAGGAAATGTCAGAGATGGAAGGAACCTTAGAACATGGAATGTCACAGCTGGGAAGGACCTTAGAACAGAGAATGTCTGGGATGAGAGGGGCCTTAAACTGTGAGGTATCAGAGCTGGAGGGCCTCCAAGGACATCTAGTCCAACCTACCCATTTTACAGAGAAGGACAATGAGGCTGAAGAGAGAATAAGTAACTTCCCCAAAGTCTTGCAGTGAGTGCTTAGCAGGGTTAATTTTTGCAGTGATTTTTAAAATATGATTTTCCTTATCCCCTGGCTGAAGTACAAAGGAACTGCAAAGAGTTTAACCTGTCTGCAATTTTATTTTTAAATCTTTAAGCAAAAATTCTGAAAAACACAGCCTAAATGAAGAGCCAGTCTCACCTGGGGGAAGCCATGGGGAGCAGTGAGAAATGGGTTTGATTTTAGAACTAGAAGACCCAGGGTCAGCCCCAGCTCTACCTTTAGATGTCTGCTTTCCTGCAAGTCACGTAACTCCTGTGCCTCAGTTTTCCCATGTGTAAAACAGGGAGATTAAGGAAGATGGCCTCTAAGGTTGTTCCCAGATCTAAAGCTATGATCCTATATTATCTTCAAATGGCTTATGATTCCAAACAGGGCACTGTCTATCAAGAACATATTTCTGTTTAGCTGTTAATGGGTAACATCTGTTCTGTCAGTCAAAACAACCCAAACTCATATTTAGAATTTTTGGAAAAGTAAACAAAATAGAAAGCAGCTAGGTGGTATGAAAGATAAAGTAGTGGGCCTGGAATCAGGAGGATCTGAATTCTAATCTTGACTTAGACACTTCCTGGCTGTGTGATCTGTGTGATCTGTGATCCTGGGCAGATCACTTAACCCTGTTTACCTCAGTTTCCTCATCTGTCAAGTGAGCTGGACAAGGAAATGGCAAACCATTCCAATATCTCTGCCAAGAAAACCCTATATAAAGGGTCAGACATGACTGAAGAAAATGAAAAGGCAATAGTTAGAGTTGGTCTTGGAGTCAGAAAGGCGTAGATACTGACTGTGTGACCCTGGGCAAGTCACTTAAACTCTGAGTGCCCCAGGCAGCTTGGAGTTATACTGAGGAATCAACTTGCATTCAAACCCTGCCTTTGACTGTGTGACCTTTGGTAAGTCACTCAATCTCCTTAGACCTGTTTTCTCAAATGTAAAATGAAGGGATTGGACTAAATAGCCTCCAAGATTTCCCTCAGGTCTGGTTCTATGATTCCTGAGAAAGGGGTTTCCATACCAGGAATTCCCTCACACCAAATAACAGCAATAAAAATTAAAACCACGGCATTCCCTCCACGAAAGTCCCCCTTTGATATCTCCTCATATGTGCTAGGTTTTCTTTTTTCTTTTTTCACATCTTGTTTATTTTGCTTCAATAGCATCTATCTTCCTTTCTTTTTTATTTCTCTCTTTTCTTTCCTTTCTTTCTTCTCTTTCTTTTTTTCTTTCTCTCTCTCTCTCTCTGGATCTCCTTATCTCATCAAGATTGGAAATGTGGCTACTCAAAACCAGAAGGGTGGTGCAATGGAATCTAGAGTCATGAAGAACTGAATTCAAATCCTCCTTCAGACACTTTCTAGTTGTACAACCCTGGGCAAGTCACTTAACTTCTGTCTGTCTCAGTTTCCTTAATTGTAAATGAGGAGGGGGCAGCTGCGTAGCTCAGTGGATTGAGAGCCAGCCCTAGAGATGGGAGGTCCTAGG
>NW_025348772.1:0-6201 GCF_016433145.1 Gracilinanus agilis
TGTCAGATCTCTGGGAAAGGAAAGACTTTAAAACCAAGCAAGAGTTAGAGAAAATTACAAAATGTAAATTAAATGGTTTTGATAATATTAAACTAAAAAGTTTCTGTACAAACAAAAACAATGTAGTCAAAATCAGAAGGGAAACAACAAATTGGGAAAAAATCTTTATAACGAAAAACTCTGACAGGGGTCTAATCACTCAAATATACAAGGAGTTAAAGCAATTGTATAAAAAATCAAGCCATTCCCCAATTGATAAATGGGCAAGAGACATGAATAGGCAATTTTCAGGTAAAGAAATCAAAACTATCAATAAGCACATGAGAAAGTGTTCCAAATCTCTAATAATCAGAGAAATGCAAATCAAAACAACTCTGAGCTATCACCTCACACCTAGCAGATTGGCTAAAATGAAAGAAGGGGAGAGTAATGAATGCTGGAGGGGATGTGGCAAAATTGGGACATTAATGCATTGCTGGTGGAGCTGTGAACTGATCCAGCCATTCTGGCTGGCAATTTGGAATCATGCTCAAAGGGCTATAAAAGAATGCCTGCCCTTTGACCCAGCCATACCATTACTGGGTTTGTACCCCAAAGAGATCATAGATAAACAGTCTTGTACGAAAATATTCATAGCTGCGCTTTTTGTGGTGGCAACAAAATTGGAAAAGGAGGGTATGTCCTTCAATTGGGGAATGGCTGAACAAACTGTGGTATATGCGGGTGATGGAATACTATTGTGCTAAAAGGAATAATAAACTGGAGAAGTTCCAGGCGAACTGGAGAGACCTCCGGGAACTGATGCAGAGGGAAAGGAGCAGAGCCAGAAGAACTCTATACACAGAGACTGACATTCTGTGGTAAAATCGAATGTAATGGACCTCTGTACCAGCAGCAATGCAATGACCCAGGACAATTCTGAGGGAGTTATGGTAAAGATGCTACCCACATTCAGAGGAAGGACTGCAGGAGAGGAAACGTATAAGAAAAACAACTGCTTGAACGCATGGGTCGGGGAGCACATGATTGGGGATGTGGACTCGAAACTACCACACCAATGCAACTACCAACAATTTGGAAATTGGTCTTGATCAAAGACACATGACAAAACTAGTGGAAATGCGCATGGGTAGGGGGGGTCCGGAGGGTGGGGTTGAAGGGGAAAGGAGGAGCATGTATCATGTAACCATGTTAAAAATGAATATTAATAAATGTTTTTAAAAAAAAAGATATTATTTACCTATTAAAGGACAGTGCTACTCTTCTCACTAGATACTTTTGTTTTGGAAAACATAGTGACTTTTTAATAAAAATGTTATTAGGGTTAACACAGCGGATTTATTATTATATTAAAATGAATTAATAAATATTTTAAAACATTTTAAATTTCTAATATGGTAAATAGCAATAGGGGCAGCTGGGTGGCTCAGTGGATTGAGAGCCAGGCCTAGAGACTGGAGGTCCTAGGTTCAAGTCCGACCTCAGATACTTCCAGCTGTGTGACCTTGGGCAAGTCACTTGACCCCTATCGCCCACCCTTACCACTCCTGGGCTAAGGACGGTCCCTAGCCTGGATGAAAAAGGAGGAGGGTTGGGCGTGGGGCTAGCAACCCCACCCTGTAAAAACTACATCCGCTAAAGAAACTGCAACCTAAAGTAGGGGCAGCTGGGCTAGCTCAGTGGATTGAGAGCCAGGCCTAGAGACGAAAGGTCCTAGGTTCAAATCCGGGCTCAGACACTTCCCAGCTGGGTGACCCTGAGCGACCCATTGCCTACAGGTTGTGGCCCTATGCTCCTAGAATGGAGTCCCAGGATTTAAAAAAAAATATATCAATAGACTTAACCCATATAAATAAAATTTCTTTGGAGTCCTCAGTAATTTTTAAGAGTGTAAAAGAATCTTGAAGTCCAAAAGTTTCAGAACCACTGCTCTAGTCAGAGGCAAAGTAAAAAAATACAAGAAAATTAGTGACCTAAGTGTGACATGAAAAGGGTTAATAAGGAATTTAAAAAATGATCAACACAATATGAGTTCATTGATACCATATGGCTTCAAAGCTTAGTAATGGGAGCTGATAATATCACTTGCAGTACTTAATTGATGCTCACCACACCATGCAGATGGCTAAATAATACCACTTGGACTACGTTCGATATTAGTGATTTCCAGTGAAAAGATCAATGTATTCCCATATGTCTGATCCAATGCATAATAATAATAATAATAATAATAATAATAATAATAATATTTTAAAGAGGAAATATAATTTAGACTTGGGTACTGGTATTCCAAAGTGATACAAGACAAGATGGATCTACATTAACATTATAAGTATGCCATTACACAACACATAATTGGGACTTCTACTAGAATTCAGTTATAGTCTACTCCCAGACAGTTTTATAGCAACAATGAAACTGATCTTTTTTTGAGATGTTTTCCAATTTCTCCTCAAGAAATTCCATCAATTAAGTATAAAGCAAATAAAAGTGATTCTTGAAAAGTATTGTTTCCAAAGCAGAAGAGCAATAAGGGCTAGGCATTGGAGTTAAGTGATTTGCCCAGGATCATACAGCTAGGAAGTGTCTGAGAGTACACTTGAATACTGGACCTTCCATCTCCAGGCATGTCCCTTTACCCTCTGAGTCACCTATTTGCTCCTTATTTTTGTAAATTGACTTGACATATTTTTAAAATTTTATTTTTATTGTCATGCAAAACACATTTCCTATAAAGCAGCAGTCATCAAAACAATATGGTACTGGCTAAGAGATAGAGAGGAGGATCAATGGAATAGACTGGGGATAAATGACATCAGCAAGACAGTGTATGATAAACCCAAAGAGCCCAACTTTTGGGACATGAATCCACTATTTGACAAAAACTGCTGGGAAATTTGGAAAACAATATGGGAGAGATTAGGTCTAGATCAACATCTCACACCTTACACCAAGATAAATTCAGAATGGGTGAACGACTTGAATATAAAGAGGGAAACTATAAACATGTTAAGTGAACACAGAATAGTTTACTTGTCAGATCTCTGGGAAAGGAAAGACTTTAAAACCAAGTAAGAGTTAGAGAAAATTACAAAATGTAAATTANTGTCAGATCTCTGGGAAAGGAAAGACTTTAAAACCAAGCAAGAGTTAGAGAAAATTACAAAATGTAAATTAAATGGTTTTGATAATATTAAACTAAAAAGTTTCTGTACAAACAAAAACAATGTAGTCAAAATCAGAAGGGAAACAACAAATTGGGAAAAAATCTTTATAACGAAAAACTCTGACAGGGGTCTAATCACTCAAATATACAAGGAGTTAAAGCAATTGTATAAAAAATCAAGCCATTCCCCAATTGATAAATGGGCAAGAGACATGAATAGGCAATTTTCAGGTAAAGAAATCAAAACTATCAATAAGCACATGAGAAAGTGTTCCAAATCTCTAATAATCAGAGAAATGCAAATCAAAACAACTCTGAGCTATCACCTCACACCTAGCAGATTGGCTAAAATGAAAGAAGGGGAGAGTAATGAATGCTGGAGGGGATGTGGCAAAATTGGGACATTAATGCATTGCTGGTGGAGCTGTGAACTGATCCAGCCATTCTGGCTGGCAATTTGGAATCATGCTCAAAGGGCTATAAAAGAATGCCTGCCCTTTGACCCAGCCATACCATTACTGGGTTTGTACCCCAAAGAGATCATAGATAAACAGTCTTGTACGAAAATATTCATAGCTGCGCTTTTTGTGGTGGCAACAAAATTGGAAAAGGAGGGTATGTCCTTCAATTGGGGAATGGCTGAACAAACTGTGGTATATGCGGGTGATGGAATACTATTGTGCTAAAAGGAATAATAAACTGGAGAAGTTCCAGGCGAACTGGAGAGACCTCCGGGAACTGATGCAGAGGGAAAGGAGCAGAGCCAGAAGAACTCTATACACAGAGACTGACATTCTGTGGTAAAATCGAATGTAATGGACCTCTGTACCAGCAGCAATGCAATGACCCAGGACAATTCTGAGGGAGTTATGGTAAAGATGCTACCCACATTCAGAGGAAGGACTGCAGGAGAGGAAACGTATAAGAAAAACAACTGCTTGAACGCATGGGTCGGGGAGCACATGATTGGGGATGTGGACTCGAAACTACCACACCAATGCAACTACCAACAATTTGGAAATTGGTCTTGATCAAAGACACATGACAAAACTAGTGGAAATGCGCATGGGTAGGGGGGGTCCGGAGGGTGGGGTTGAAGGGGAAAGGAGGAGCATGTATCATGTAACCATGTTAAAAATGAATATTAATAAATGTTTTTAAAAAAAAAGATATTATTTACCTATTAAAGGACAGTGCTACTCTTCTCACTAGATACTTTTGTTTTGGAAAACATAGTGACTTTTTAATAAAAATGTTATTAGGGTTAACACAGCGGATTTATTATTATATTAAAATGAATTAATAAATATTTTAAAACATTTTAAATTTCTAATATGGTAAATAGCAATAGGGGCAGCTGGGTGGCTCAGTGGATTGAGAGCCAGGCCTAGAGACTGGAGGTCCTAGGTTCAAGTCCGACCTCAGATACTTCCAGCTGTGTGACCTTGGGCAAGTCACTTGACCCCTATCGCCCACCCTTACCACTCCTGGGCTAAGGACGGTCCCTAGCCTGGATGAAAAAGGAGGAGGGTTGGGCGTGGGGCTAGCAACCCCACCCTGTAAAAACTACATCCGCTAAAGAAACTGCAACCTAAAGTAGGGGCAGCTGGGCTAGCTCAGTGGATTGAGAGCCAGGCCTAGAGACGAAAGGTCCTAGGTTCAAATCCGGGCTCAGACACTTCCCAGCTGGGTGACCCTGAGCGACCCATTGCCTACAGGTTGTGGCCCTATGCTCCTAGAATGGAGTCCCAGGATTTAAAAAAAAATATATCAATAGACTTAACCCATATAAATAAAATTTCTTTGGAGTCCTCAGTAATTTTTAAGAGTGTAAAAGAATCTTGAAGTCCAAAAGTTTCAGAACCACTGCTCTAGTCAGAGGCAAAGTAAAAAAATACAAGAAAATTAGTGACCTAAGTGTGACATGAAAAGGGTTAATAAGGAATTTAAAAAATGATCAACACAATATGAGTTCATTGATACCATATGGCTTCAAAGCTTAGTAATGGGAGCTGATAATATCACTTGCAGTACTTAATTGATGCTCACCACACCATGCAGATGGCTAAATAATACCACTTGGACTACGTTCGATATTAGTGATTTCCAGTGAAAAGATCAATGTATTCCCATATGTCTGATCCAATGCATAATAATAATAATAATAATAATAATAATAATAATAATATTTTAAAGAGGAAATATAATTTAGACTTGGGTACTGGTATTCCAAAGTGATACAAGACAAGATGGATCTACATTAACATTATAAGTATGCCATTACACAACACATAATTGGGACTTCTACTAGAATTCAGTTATAGTCTACTCCCAGACAGTTTTATAGCAACAATGAAACTGATCTTTTTTTGAGATGTTTTCCAATTTCTCCTCAAGAAATTCCATCAATTAAGTATAAAGCAAATAAAAGTGATTCTTGAAAAGTATTGTTTCCAAAGCAGAAGAGCAATAAGGGCTAGGCATTGGAGTTAAGTGATTTGCCCAGGATCATACAGCTAGGAAGTGTCTGAGAGTACACTTGAATACTGGACCTTCCATCTCCAGGCATGTCCCTTTACCCTCTGAGTCACCTATTTGCTCCTTATTTTTGTAAATTGACTTGACATATTTTTAAAATTTTATTTTTATTGTCATGCAAAACACATTTCCTATAAAGCAGCAGTCATCAAAACAATATGGTACTGGCTAAGAGATAGAGAGGAGGATCAATGGAATAGACTGGGGATAAATGACATCAGCAAGACAGTGTATGATAAACCCAAAGAGCCCAACTTTTGGGACATGAATCCACTATTTGACAAAAACTGCTGGGAAATTTGGAAAACAATATGGGAGAGATTAGGTCTAGATCAACATCTCACACCTTACACCAAGATAAATTCAGAATGGGTGAACGACTTGAATATAAAGAGGGAAACTATAAACATGTTAAGTGAACACAGAATAGTTTACTTGTCAGATCTCTGGGAAAGGAAAGACTTTAAAACCAAGTAAGAGTTAGAGAAAATTACAAA
>NW_025348773.1:0-1814 GCF_016433145.1 Gracilinanus agilis
ATACTATATATATATAATATATAGGAATAAAATTTTACATAAAAATGGAAGTATCTTTTTGAGAAAAAGGTACTAACCTATAATTTCATTATTATGGGAAACATTCAGAAGAGAGGAACATCATATTTCAACAGATCAGTAACAGTTCTGCATTTTAAAGTATCAAAGAATTTCCTAGTAACTGAGATGAAACTTGCACAAGCTATATTACTATTAAAGTGGTAGAGACAGATCATGAACCCAGTTCAAGGCCAGCCCTACCCACTTTGATATATGTATGTGTAAATAAATGCATATTTTATTTTAATTACCTACATATGAGTACTTATATATCCATGAGTGAGGGATAATGTTTTATCTGATCTTCGTATTTTTGACACATCCAGCATAACCTTTGTCGGGCAGCTAGAAGGCGTAGTAGATAGGGTGCCAGATCTTGAGGCACTCATCTTTCTGAGTTCAAATCTGACCTCATACACTTACTAGCTGTGTGACCCTAGGCAAATCATTTATCCTTGCTGGCCTCAGTTTCCTCGTCTGTAAAGGAGCTGGGTAAGGAAATGGCAAGTCACTCTCATATCTTTCCCAAGAAAACCCCAAATGGGGTCATGAAGAGTTAAACAAAAATTTGACAAAAAAAGCATAATTGTCCACTTGAATCACTGAATTTTACTACACTGTGGTAATGGTGATGTAGATGATAACACCATCTCAATTGTATCTAAAACTCACACTCAACATATCTACAAAGTACTTTTATCATAACAATTTGGCCAGGTAAATAGTACAAGTATTATCTCTCCTTTTACAGATGAGGAAATTTGTACATTTATGATCATATATCCAAAAAATCACAAAATACATTTTTCGTAACTTTAAGAATTTATACTTTCATTGGTATGGGAGCTCCCACTGCTGAGGCAGAGGAAGAAATCTTTAAATGTGAAGAGAGTTGCTATGGCCAACAAAAAAATTTCAACCCAGGTCCAATCTGATGAGGAGTTTCTCCAAAGTGAATTAGGCTGGTTCTTGAACAACAGACATACTCTGTTGCAGGTCCTATCTTTAAAGTCCTGTGAATTTGGCAGATCTGCTCCATAAGCATAACAACTTTAAGAGTTACCTTAATGGAACCATGAAACATGAGAGGAGGGAGGCCTTTAGCAAAGTTGATGAAACGTATGGGAGGAAAAATTAAAAAAGAAAGTTAGCCTCAACTATCTTGCTCAGTTATACTGTGCTGAGTCCTTCTCTGCTTCTCACCAAATCCTAGGCAGTTCATTAACCTAACATTTGTGGGGTTCAAGAATATATGTTAGTAAGGCATATGATATTGAATCATGTTGTAAGAACCCTCCAGCACCTAAAAATAAAACACATCAAAATATTTTTATCATATTTTCCTTAAGCTATATTCTAATTTTGTCATGTTTTACCATGCTGGAAAAAGTGGAAACTGCCCTAGAAGTCCCATTTGCAATAATCTAAGATAAGAGTTCTTACTTTTTAATGGCAAGGACCTCTTTGACTGTCTGGTGAAGCCTATGAACCCCTTCATACAATGAAGTTTTTAAATTTATGAAACAAAATATACAGGATTACAAAATAAACCAATTATATTTCAGTGAATCTCTGATTGTTTTTGGATTCCCTAAATTCATCCATAGAGTCCTTGAGAATCTAGGTGACCTTAAGTGAGGAACCTCTGCCCTAAAGCAACCAAATTATATTACAAATCTGTGTGCAACATGAATAAGTATAAATAAATATAAATAAATAGATAGATACACACACACACACACATATATATATAT
>NW_025348774.1:0-1543 GCF_016433145.1 Gracilinanus agilis
CATTAGGGAGATTGGTCTGTAGTTTTCTTTCTCTGTTGTTGGTCTCCTTGGCTTTGGAATCAGTATCATATTTGTGTCATAAAGGGAATTTGGTAGGACTCCTTCTTTGCTTATCATATCAAATAATTTGTATAGTATTGGTATTAGTTGCTCTTTGAATGTCTGATAGAATTCACTTGGGAATCCATCAGGCCCTGGTGATTTTTTCTTAGCGAGTTCTTTGATGGCTTGTTCAATTTCATTTTCTATTATGGGATTATTTAGGTATTCTATTTCTTCTTGTATTAATCTAGGCCATTTATATTTTTGTAAATATTCGTCCTTATCTCCTAAATTGTTATATATATTGCCATATAATTGGGCAAAATAGTTTTTAATGATTGCCTTAATTTCCCCTTCATTAGAGGTGAGGTCTCCCTTTTCATCTTTGATACTATCAATTTGGTTTTCTTCTTTCCTTTTTTTTATTAGATTGACCATTACTTTGTTTATTTTATCTGTTTTTTCAAAGTACCAGCTTCCAGTCTTATTTATTAATTCAATAGTTCTTTTACTTTTGATTTTATTAATTTCTCCTTTGGTTTTTAGCATTTCTAATTTAGTTTCCATCTGGGGATTTTTAATTTGCTCGCTGTCTAATTTTTTTAGTTGCATGCCCAATTCATTGATCTCTGCCCTCCTTAATTTGTTAATATATGCACTCAAGGATATACATTTCTCCCTGAGTACTGCCTTGGCCTCATTCCACAGAGTTTGGTAGGATGTCNCATCTATGTTCATTAGGGAGATTGGTCTGTAGTTTTCTTTCTCTGTTGTTGGTCTCCTTGGCTTTGGAATCAGTATCATATTTGTGTCATAAAGGGAATTTGGTAGGACTCCTTCTTTGCTTATCATATCAAATAATTTGTATAGTATTGGTATTAGTTGCTCTTTGAATGTCTGATAGAATTCACTTGGGAATCCATCAGGCCCTGGTGATTTTTTCTTAGCGAGTTCTTTGATGGCTTGTTCAATTTCATTTTCTATTATGGGATTATTTAGGTATTCTATTTCTTCTTGTATTAATCTAGGCCATTTATATTTTTGTAAATATTCGTCCTTATCTCCTAAATTGTTATATATATTGCCATATAATTGGGCAAAATAGTTTTTAATGATTGCCTTAATTTCCCCTTCATTAGAGGTGAGGTCTCCCTTTTCATCTTTGATACTATCAATTTGGTTTTCTTCTTTCCTTTTTTTTATTAGATTGACCATTACTTTGTTTATTTTATCTGTTTTTTCAAAGTACCAGCTTCCAGTCTTATTTATTAATTCAATAGTTCTTTTACTTTTGATTTTATTAATTTCTCCTTTGGTTTTTAGCATTTCTAATTTAGTTTCCATCTGGGGATTTTTAATTTGCTCGCTGTCTAATTTTTTTAGTTGCATGCCCAATTCATTGATCTCTGCCCTCCTTAATTTGTTAATATATGCACTCAAGGATATACATTTCTCCCTGAGTACTGCCTTGGCCTCATTCCACAGAGTTTGGTAGGATGTC
>NW_025348775.1:0-257 GCF_016433145.1 Gracilinanus agilis
AAGATTTTGCTCAAACCCTGAACCTTAAACTTGTGTATGTCCACCCGCCTCATATGTGTTTCTTGTAGACAACATATGGTGGGATTTTGGTTTCTAATCCACTCTGCTATTTGCTTCCGTTTTATGAGCGAGTTCATCCCATTCACATTCAGAGTTAAAATCATCAGTTGTGCATTTGCTGACATTTTCAAATCCTCCCCCATTCCTGCCCCTTCTCCTTAAACTATTTCCTTTAAAACCAGTGGTTTGCTATTAAG
>NW_025348775.1:347-1227 GCF_016433145.1 Gracilinanus agilis
CCCCCTCTTTTTGTTTTTAAAGGCCTTATGAATTCCCTCCCCCTTCTCTCCTCCCCTTTTTTGACCTTCCCACTCCCCTGCTCCCCTTGGTTTATCCCTTCTGACTTTCTCAGTAGGGTTAGATAGAGTTTTTTATCCCAATGGATAATAAAGCTACTCTTCCCTCTCCGGGTTGATTACACTAAGAGTAAGGTTTGATTATTACCTCTTAATTCTCTCTTCCTCTCCTTCTTATAATAGTATTTGTCCCCTCTCCCTCCCATGCCCTCTTTGTGTGTAATAGAATATTCTATTTTCTTATTCACTCAAGTTTCTCTTGGTATTCCCTGCTATTTACCCCCTCTTTCCCATCCCCCACGCCATCTTAGATTATTTAGTGTTCCACCCTCACCCTGTGAATTATTCTTCTGATTACTATAATAGTGAATATTATAATAGTGAATAGAGTTCACTACAGAGAATTATACCCAACATTTATCTACATCGGAATACAGATAATTAGATCTCACTGAGGCCCTTAAAAAGGAAAATTTAAAAATTATAAGTTTTCTTTCTTTCCCCTCTGTATCTTATTTACCTTTTCAGGTTTCTCTCGATTTTTGTGGTTCGATGTCAAACTTTCCATTTAACCCTGGTCTTTTCTGTGCAAATACCTGGAATTCTTCAATTTTGTTGAATGCCCATACTTTCCCCTGGAAATATATAGTCAATTTTGATGGGTAGTTGATCCGTGGTTGCAGGCCCAGCTCTCTTGCCTTTCTGAATATCGTATTCCAAGCCTTACGGTCTTTTAGCGTGGAGGCTGCCAGATCCTGTGTGATCCTGATTGGTGGTCCTTGATATTTGAATTGTCTCTTTCTGGCTTCTTGTAAGATTTTTT
>NW_025348776.1:0-9180 GCF_016433145.1 Gracilinanus agilis
ATATACACATATGTATGTATATATATAATATATATAAAACATGTGCACCTTAAAGGTTAATATAAATGTAAGCTGTGTTTATTATTCACAATAATTCTAACATGTAGGTTTGCTCAAATATGATTATCGTTATTTTAAAGATAAGGGAAAAAGTCACTCATAAGCATTTATTAAGCCAGAGCTAGGCAATGTGTTGTTTTGGAGAGTTCAAAAATATTTAAAAACCCCTACTTTCAAGGAGGTTACGTTATTTAAAGATAGACAATAAAATAAATATGGAAAGACCTACATAAAATGATAAAAAGTTAAATAAGTAGAACCAGGAGAACATTATATACAACTACAGAATTAAAGTTTGAAGAATAACTGGTGAATGTTCACTTTCAGAAAAAGAACTGGTAACTGGAAACATGAAAAGAAAATGAGTAAATTAACAAAATCCTCAAAAAAATAAAGACAGACAGCACATACACATTTAGAGCAAATCCAAAAATAAATGCAAGAAAGTTTATGAAGGGAAAATGCTAGTGTTTGGAGTGGTGGTTTGAAATCAGAAGACACTTTATATGGAAAGTAATTATTGTGCTGAATCTTAATTTAGTTAGGCATTCTTTGTGGAAGAACTGAAAAGGAAATGCAAAGAAATGGAATACTCTTGAATGAGAAACACCAAGAAAACCTGTTTGATCTAATTCAGAAAGTATTTAAAGTGAAATAATTTGTAAAAAAACTGAAAACATAGATTGAGGTTGTATTGTGAAAGGCCTTAAAAAGTAATTTATATTTCATCTTTGAGGCAATAGGGAGGCACAGAAGTATAGATTTCTAAGCAGGGAAGTGATGCAATCACAAATTAAATTCATTTAAGAAATGGCAGCTGTAGGAAGAAGAGATTTGGAATAAAGATACTTCAATTCTGGGAGCCTAGAAAGATGATGTCTCCTGCTGAAGAAAGAGGGAAGATCAAAAAAGAAGGCTTTGAGAAAAAGAAGACAATGAATTCTGTTTTGGATATGTTGGTTAACAGAAAAATGACATATTGAGAGAAAGTAACTTCTCCATAGTCACTAATTCAACATTCTTACTCACTTATTCAGGGAAACCTCAGGTTACAGAGTCATAAATTTTGAATTAGAAAGCACTCCAGAAGTCATTTTGTCCAACACACTCATTTTGCAAATGAATTCCTGGGAAGTAAAATGATTTGCCCAAGGTCTTAGAAAGTAGTAATTAATGGAGTTAGAGTCCACTAACTCAAAATCTAACTCTCTTCATTGTGCCTTAATGTTTCATGATCAAGACTTGAATCAAGTCCAGACACCTTTCTTGGCAGCAAGTCATCAAAACTAGAATGGACCTGAACAAATCAAGTTCATTCTCATGACTTTCAAATCGCACCCCAAATCAGACACCAACACATCACAGTCAATTTCAAATGTTGGCACTGACAGAATTCTCAAATATTCTTATTGCTTCTTTTTAAATGAATCAAAAACAGGAAGATCCAATCTAGTTATGGGTCCTTTCAAGGTTCCTACTTTCAGAAATACAAACTCAAATAATCTCAAACAAAATTGGCTGAAATCTGAAATCCTTATACATTTCTACATGGAAACCTAAGATGGTCAGAGCTTGATTAGATAAGCAAGATGCTTATTTTCTGAATGTAATGGGGAAAATTTTGTCAAACTCACAGCTTCCACTCCTTTCATTAAATCCCAGGGTCTGTTACTTAAATATGTTAATAGGTACACTGAGATACTTTATATTAAAATTTTCTTACAAACTCATTAATCCAAAACATCTGCTCAGCTCTCCTGAGAATATCATGTTTACTTGCAACATTTTGATAATTCTACAATGGGAATTAATGATCTAGTATGGATTTAGGCAAAAGGCAAAAACCATGCAATAAACTTGGAAGAAAAAATTGCTTTCTGATTCTTTAATAAAATAAACAAAATAGAGAGAAAGAAATCAAGAGAATTCAAGAAGTGTTCTGTCAAGTAGTTTTTTTTTCTAAATACTTTCTTCTTTTGTGGAACATGCAATTTCAATTTGACTAATTAAGAGAACAATAAAAATGTCATTTAATTTCATAATTACCCTCTCTGACTTATATTAATCTCAGTTTCATGAGGTAAATTTTCTTATAAAAAATTAGTGTGAACTTTTATCTCTTCCTTAATCTGAATCTTGAAGAAGTCCACCTCCATATAAGTTATATTGCTTACATTTGCATCATCCCAGAGATTCTAAACTTTCTACTCCTGCTTTCTTTAGATCCATGAAGTTTCCAGAGCTAGAACGCAAATTCAAAGTAAAAGAACTTTGAAGGAGTTTAGGCAAGAGGTGTGTATCTTACCAACACCACCATCATTTTTTCTCATTAGAATGCATTATTTGGGCAATATAAGTCCAATGGAAAGGAGTATTATCTGTTTTCAGATTCCAAATTGTGTTTGCATTCCCTTGGAGAAGTCAAAATCACAGAGAACTAGAAATCTGAGAAATATGAAAGGAGTCTGGGGAGACAGGTATTTCAAATTGCTTTGATTCCAATCCCCAGTTTTGTTTCCTTCTGAGGAGATCTGAGCTACTTAGAAAAGCTTACATTCTCTTTATGTTTATACATCCTTGTGACTCTTTTGCTTGTTTGTGGTATGAAAAGTGCATTACAGAAACTGGAGACCTTTATCCTTTTTGTTTGTTTGTTTGTTTTTGATTTGGTTCTTCACTGTTACAAAGAATAGTAGCTTACTGGAGCAGTAAAACTAACCACCACTCATCTAACACAACATAAAGTGATTTTCTTTTAATAGGAAAAGGAATATATTCCTCTTTTCAAAAATGAATATTGGACTTGATGGTCATTTAGATACTTTCCAACTTTAGCACAGTGATCCAATGACTTTGTAGACTAGAAGAAATAAATATGGTTTACAAATATTTTAACTGATGTTATGATTATGTGTGTTTGTATATCCCCTCTTCTCAGATACGTTCTCAATTCAACCTCTCTCTCTCTCTCTCTCTCTCTCTCTCTCTCTCTCTCTCTGTCTGTCTCTCAATGTAGAATTAGGCTATATTTCATATTGGAAAGGGGATGATGAAATGAGAGAAGACAAGGCAGGAGCAATGATGAATGCAAAGTGATAAATTCAGTTTGTTATGGAATGCATTTACAATTTGAGTAGGAAGTGTCTGATTAACAGAACTCATTATGTTTCTCAGGAGAGTTTTCAAAAGGAGAAGAGGTGTCCTGGGCCTGATGGAAGAAAACTAGCATCTAAAGCAGCAGAGTTATATACATACTTATTGCAGCACTTGTATCAGAAAAGAAGCTTAATTCTTAATGAATGATTTAATTTCTGGTGATATGTGCACATATGTATTAAAGGAAAAGACAATGACAAAATAAAAATGAGGATCGTGAGATTCTGGCTGGTGAAGGTTAACACTGTAAAATACTTTTTCCAAAATAATTTTGATTCATAAATAATCAATAATTCCCTCACACTCAGGGTTATATTGTAGCTTTATATATGGTGTAAAGGTTAAATTTAGTGGTTGGACTTGAATTACATGAAATAACATGGTCACTGAAGTTATTAAATCTCAATTCGTAAGTTTATTTACCAAATTAGAGGGGAAACAATAAAGTAGAGAAATGTGAGTGAGGTTAGAGAAAATACCTATTCTAGTCCTCAGTCTGAGGGGGGCAGTAGTGAGTAACTACGATGTCTCCTTCAAGATGGAAACTTGTCTCTTAGGAAACTAAGAAAGGAGTTAGGCCTTTTCTCTCACACAATGAAGTAGTCCAGGACTCAGAATCTAAGTTAAAGCCAGAATTCACACTTCAGTCTCCTTTGAAATTCCCTTGAAGACTATCTCCAGGAGACACATTCCAGGATACTCAACTTCATGAGACTCCTCCAACCCAAGGATTTTGTGGCTTTTATGGTTGGTTTCCAATTCACAGGGGCCAATCACAGTTTCCAAATTGTCCAGCCCTGCCCAGAGGCAGTGTCTGTGGGATTGACTTCTCACATCTAAAGGTGTTAACTCTCCTCCTGGGATTCACATGTTTTTGAGTTGTCACCCAGTTTGGATTCACAGGTTTCAGAGTTATCACCTAGTTTACCATGTGGGTTGCAGACTTCCTTCTACTTAAAGTTAAGTAGGAGTGTCTTCCTTTTGGATATATAAACCCCTATAACTAGAGTTTGTGGATTTCCCTTACTTTAAAGGTAAGTATGTGTGTATTCCTTCTTTTTGTTGATTAATTCAAAAGTAGACAAAGTAGAGTTAATCCTGTCCTCACAATCTAGTGAGGTACTACGTAAGAGTATTTAAGTTATTGTTAACCAAAGTTTTAATTCCAACTAGGCAAAGAGAATAAAGAATTCCCTTTTCAGAAACATAAACTCAGAATAGACAAAAAGAACCAAGAATTTCCTTTCACAATGGATAGATGAAATACAAAGTGATAAATCTATTAATGAATGTTCTGGGAACAAAATTCCTTTATAATGACATTGGTTGAGTAAAAAATAATAAAGTCATCAGAAATCTTGCAGAGCTGATCTGAGAGCTAGAAGACTAATAGCCAGGCATACTGCAAAGATATCTCATAAAAGGCTTACTTCCCCACCCTTAATCCAGGTACATTGCCCTCTTATTCTTTATATTTTGCTCCCCAACAAAGCAGTAAAGAAACTTATATGTCAGAGACTACCATTGACTGATTTATAAAAGGATGATTATTATAATAATATTCCAACAGTATACTACTGTTACTGAACAGTCTAGTCAAGAGAAAAAGGAATTGGACTAAGGAGTGTAATATCTCCACATAGTAGCTTCTTGAAAATTTAAAGTCAATAATATGTAAGTTAAATGATCCCTCTCCACCCCCATTGAATTTTATTAATCTCTGGGCACTAAGTTCGAAAGTGGGTATATATAAAAGAATCAGACAGAGTCTCAGTCCTCAAATAAACTTGGGGAAAGGACTGGCATTTTCTGCATTCTCTTCTTGACCTCTCTGTTGCCTTTGATATTATCAAACACTCTCTTCTCCTTCATACTCTCTTCTTTCTAGGTTTTTGTGTTATGATTCTACCCTGATTCATTTCCTACCTGTATAACCTTTCCTTCTGAGTTCCTTTTGCTAGATCTTTATATCATTTTTACTTTGAATTTTATTAATTTCTCTTTGGCTTTTATTATTTCCAATATGGTTTTTATCTGGGTTTTTTAATTTGTTCTTTTCCTAGTTTTTAAATTGCATGCCCAATTCATTAATCCCTTCCCTCTCTATTTTGTTGATATAGTAACTTAGGGATATAAATTTTCCCCTGAGTACTGCATTGTCTGTATTTCATAAAATTTTATATATTGTTTCCTCATTGTCATTCTCTTCAATGAGATCAATAATTGTTTTTTATTTGGTCTTTGACCCACCAATTTTCAAGAATTAGATTATTTAGTTTCCCATTGATTCTAAATTTACCTCTCTATAAACTCTTATTATGATTTTTATCACATCATGATCTGAGGAATTTTTATTTATTATTTCTGCTTTTCTGCATTTTTGCACTGTTTTTATGCCCTAGTACGAAGTCAATCTTTGTACCATGTGCTACAGAAAAGAAGGTATATTCTTTTTTGTCCCTATTTAATTTTCTCCAGATATCTATTAGCTCTAATTTTTCTAACATTTCATTCACTTCCCTTACTTCTTTTTTATATTTTTTGTTTGATTTGTCTAGTCCTGATAGAAGAAGTTTGAGGTCCTCCACTAGTATGGTTTTACTATCTATTTCCTCCTTAAAATCCTTTAATTCTCCTTTAAATATCTGGAAGCTGTACCATTTCATACATATATGTTGAGTACTGATATTTCTTCATTATTGATATTACCTTTATCATGATATAGTTTCCTTCTTTGCCTCTTTTAATCAAATCTATTTTTACTTTAGCTTTGTTTGAGATCACGATTGCTACTCCTGCCTTCTTTGTCTTATTTGCAGCCCAATAGATTCTGCTCAAGCCTCTTACCTTTACCCAATATGAGTCTACCTGCCTTATGTGTGTTTCTTATAGACAATATATGCTAGGATTACGGTGTTTAATCCACTCTGCTATCTACTTGTGTTTTATGGATGAGTTCATCCCATTTACATTCATAGTTATGATCACCATCTGTGTATTCCCCTCCATTTTGACTTCCTTCTTTAATCCTGCCACTTCTCCTTTATTCTTTTCCTTCCCTCCAGTGTTTTGTTTTTAGTCAGTCTCCCCACTTTCCCTTCTTTATATTACTCCCCTTACTCTACTCTCCTGTCTTACTTCCCTCTTACTATAGGACCTTTTGGTCCCCACCCCACCAGCTTTTACTTCCCTTGTATTACTCCCTTCACCACTACCTCATTTCTTATTTCCCTTCTACTTTTCTATAGAGTAAAATACAATTCTATACCCCATTGAGCTGACTATTCTTCTCTCTGAGCCAATTCCAATAAGACTACAGTTTAAGTATTACTTGTCACCAATCTCTTTCTCCTTTCCATTATATTGGTCTTTTCACACACACACACACACACACACACACACACACACACACACACACACACACCACTTCTTTATGTGATATATTTTGCCCCATTTTAGTTCTCCTTAGTATTTTTCTCTCCCCACCCCACGCTGATATATATATATATATATATAAATAGATAGATATATGCACATATGAACATATATATATTTAAACATATCATCCTAATCATCTAACTTCTACCCCTTTGATGTATACTTCTTTTAACTACTATGACAATGTTAAAAACAATTTAAGAGTTACAGATATCATCTTTCCATATAGGAATATAAGCCATTTGACCTTACTAAAACCCTTAAATTTTTCTTCTTTCTTATTTACCTTTTCGTGCTTCTCTTGGATTTTTTGTTTGGCCCTTAAATTTTCTGTTTAAATTTTGTATTTTCTTCAGGAATGCTTGGGATTCTTCTATTTTATTAAATGACAATACAATCCCCTGAAAGAATATATTCAGTATTGCTGGGTAGTTGATTCTTGGTTGTACGTCCAGTCTCCTTGCCTCCCAGAATATCATATTCCAAACCTTGTGATCCTTCAGTGTGGAGGCTGCCAGGTCCTGAGTGATCCTGACTGGAACTCCATGATATCTGAATTTCTTTCTAGCTGCTTATAGTATTTTCACCTTGGTCTGGGAGCTCTTGAACTTGGCTTTAAAATTTCTGGTAGTTGTCTTTCGGGGATTTAATAAGGAGGTGATCTGTGGATTTTTTCAAACTCTATTTTCCTTCTTGTTCAAGGATATAAGGTATTTTTCTCAGATATTAGTATAATGTCAAGGCTTTTTTTTTTGGTCATGACCTTCAGGTAGTCCAATAATTTTTTTAAACCCTTAATTTCGGTGTATTGTCTTATAGGTGGAAGAGTGGTAAGGGTGGGCAATGGGGGTCAAGTGACTTGCCCAGGGTCACACAGCTGGGAAGTGGCTGAGGCCGGGTTTGAACATAGGACCTCCTGTCTCTAGGCCTGACTCTCACTCCACTGAGCTACCCAGCTGCCCCCAGTCCAATAATTTTTAAACTAGATCTCTTGGATCTATTTCCAGGTCAATTGTTTTTTCAATGAGGTGTTTCATATTTTCTTCTATTTTTTCATTCTCCTGATTTGGTTTTATAGATTCTTGATGCCTTGTAATGTCATTAGCTTCTAATTATTCACTTCTAATTTTAAAAAAAAAAACTGAATTTCATCCATGGATATTTGATTCTCCTTTCCCTTTTGATCTACTTTTCTTGGAAAGTCATTCTTTTCATCTTTTAATTTCTTTGCCTCATTTTTGAGCTGGCCAATTCTGGCTTTTAGGACACTATTTTCTTCTTTTTGTTCATGTGCCTCCATTTCCAGATGACCTATTTTGTTTTTTAAGTTCTTTCCCCATTTTTCTTCAACCTATCTTATTTTTTAATCATTTTTTTGAGCTTTTCCAGAGCCTGAGTCCAATTTGCTGGAGTTTTTTTGGTTTTTTTTTTTTTTTGGCTGTTCCTTGGTCCTCCTCTGTTCCATTTGTTCTTTGTCCTTTATCTGAATAGAGGTTTTCAATCATAATTTCCTTTTTCTTCTTTTGGTGTTTAGTCATATTTTCTTTCTTCTTCTTTCCCTCCTTGTGGGTTGTACACTTGCTCCTCTGTTTGCTTGCTGGATCTGTGAGTTCCCTGAAGGGACTTCTTCTCTGCTCTGTTGGTATACTGAATTAGACTGGTTGAGCTGACCTGCTGAGCTAATCTGCCATGAAATTAAATCTTCTCCAGTTGCCACAGAGGCTGAATGTGAAGGTGTAGAGGCTGAAGGTACTAACCAGTCAGCCCTCCCCTTTGCTCCTCTCTACTAGCTGTCTCCCTACCAGTCACAGTCAGAGCCCTGAGTTTCATGTGGTAGTACCCAGGTACTCTGACATGGTTACAACCTGAGTCCCAGGGAAGTAGGTGGGGAAGGGAATGTTGGCCCTTTCCACCTTTCCCTTATACTCTAGAATTCAAATTTAACTGCATGCCTTTCAAGTTGAATTGAGTTGGAAAGTCCTGTGGCACCATCTTGTTGTTGGGTTTGGGTCTCTGCCTTTTTTTTTTCAAACATTTATTAATATTCATTTTTAACATGGTTACATGATTCATGCTCCTCCTTTCCCCTTCGCCCCCCGCAATCCCCCCACCCATGGCCGATGCACATTTCCACTAGTTTTGTCATGTGTCCTTGATCAAGACCAATTTCCAAATTGTTGGTAGTTGCATTGGTGTGGTAGTTTCGAGTCCACACCCTCAATCATGTCCACCCCGACCCATGCGTTCAAGCAGTTGTTTTTCTTATATGTTTCCTCTCCCGCAGTCCTTCCTCTGAATGTGGGTAGCATTCTTTACCATAAATCCCTCAGAGCTGTCCTGAGTCTTTGCATTGCTGCTGGTACAGAAGCCCATTACATTCCATTTTACCACAGTATATCAGTCTCTGTGTACAATGTTCTTCTGGCTCTGCTCCTTTCGCTCTACATCACTTCCTGGAGGTCTCTCCAGTTCGCCTGGAACTCCTCCAGTTTATTATTCCTTTTAGCACAATAGTATTCCATCACC
>NW_025348777.1:158-437 GCF_016433145.1 Gracilinanus agilis
GTTCAAAACTGAGATTCTGAGGAAAATGGAAGAGATCTGCCAAGAAAATAACAGTTTAAAAGGTAGAATCTTGCAATTGGAAAGTGAGGCTCAGAAATCAAATGAACTGATAAGCAAATTGAACACCAGAAATGACAAGATTGAAAAGGAATACCAAAAGATTATAGCCGAAAACCAAAAAATTATAGCCGATAACCAGTCCCTAAAGGCTAGAGTCGAGCAATTAGAAACCAATGATCTCTCAAGACAACAAGAACAAATAAAACAAAGTCAAAAGAC
>NW_025348777.1:537-1428 GCF_016433145.1 Gracilinanus agilis
AATGATCTCTCAAGACAACAAGAACAAATAAAACAAAGCCAAAAGACTGAAAAAATAGAAGGAAACATGAAATATCTCAATGAGAGAGTGACAGACCAAGAAAACCGGTCTAGAAGAGACAATTTGAGAATAATTGGTCTTCCAGAAAACCCAGAAATTAATAGAAACCTGGACTCCGTACTAAAAGAAATTATTCAGCAAAATTGCCCTGAAGTCCTACAACAAGAGGGCAATATAGACATCGAAAGGATCCATAGAACACCCACCATATTCGACCCAGAGAAGAAATCGGTTAGAAATATTATTGCCAAATTCAAAAGCTTTCAAGCAAAAGAAAAAATCTTACAAGAAGCCAGAAAGAGACAATTCAAATATCAAGGAGCACCAATCAGGATCACACAGGATCTGGCAGCCTCCACACTAAAAGACCGTAAGGCTTGGAATACAATATTCAGAAAGGCAAGAGAGCTGGGCCTGCAACCACGGATCAACTACCCATCAAAATTGACTATATATTTCCAGGGGAAAGTATGGGCATTCAACAAAATTGAAGAATTCCAGGTATTTGCACAGAAAAGACCAGGGCTGAATGGAAAGTTTGATATCGAACCACAAAAATCGAGAGAAACCTGAAAAGGTAAATAAGTTACAGAGGGAAAAGAAAGAAAACTTGTAATTTTTAAATTTGCCTTTTTAAGGGGCTCAGTGAGATCTAATTATCTGTATTCCTATGTAGAGAAATGTTATGTTTAATTCTCTGTAGTGAACTCTATTCACTATTATAATATTCACTATTATAGTAATCAGAAGAATAATTTACAGGGTGAGGGTGGAACACTAAATAATCTAAGATGGCATGGGGGATGGGAAAGAGGGGGTAAATAGCAGGGG
>NW_025348778.1:0-294 GCF_016433145.1 Gracilinanus agilis
TACTGGCTAAGAGGCAGAGAGGAGGATCAATGGAATAGACTTGGGGTAAATGACATCAGCAAGACAGTGTATGATAAACCCAAAGAGCCCAACTTTTGGGACATGAATCCACTATTTGACAAAAACTGCTGGGAAATTTGGAAAACAATATGGGAGAGATTAGGTTTAGATCAACATCTCACACCCTACACCAAGATAAATTCAGAGTGGGTCAATGACCTGAATATAAAGAGGGAAACTATAAATAAGTTAAGTGAACACAAAATAGTATACCTATCAGATCTCTGGGAAAGG
>NW_025348778.1:379-2403 GCF_016433145.1 Gracilinanus agilis
TCAACATCTCACACCCTACACCAAGATAAATTCAGAATGGGTGAATGACTTGAATATAAAGAGGGAAACTATAAATAAGTTAAGTGAACACAGAATAGTATACTTGTCAGATCTCTGGGAAAGGAAAGATTTTAAAACCAAGCAAGAGTTAGAGAAAATTACAAAATGTAAATTAAATGGTTTTGATTATATTAAACTAAAAAGCTTTTGTACAAACAAAAACAACGTAGTCAAAACCAGAAGGGAAACAACAAATTGGGAAAAAATCTTTATAACAAAAAACTCTGACAGGGGTCTAATTACTCAAATATTCAAGGAGTTAAAGCAATTGTATAAAAAATCAAGCCATTCCCCAATTGATAAATGGGCAAGAGACATGAATAGGAAATTCTCAGGTAAAGAAATCAAAAGTATCAATAAGCACATGAGAAAGTGTTCCAAATCTCTAATAATTAAAGAAATGCAAATCAAAACAACTCTGAGGTATCACCTCACACCTAGCAGATTGGCTAAAATGAAAGAAGGGGAGAGTAATGAATGCTGGAGGGGATGTGGCAAAATTGGGACATTAATACATTGCTGGTGGAATTGTGAACTGATCCAACCATTCTTGCTGGCAATTTGGAGTCATGCTCAAAGGGCTATAAAAGAATGCCTGCCCTTTGATCCAGCCATACCATTGTTGGTTTTGTACCCCCAAAGAGATCATAGATAAACAGACTGGTACGAAAATATTTATAGCTGTGCTTTTCGTGGTGGCAAAAAACTGGAAAAGGAGGGTATGTCCTTCAATTGGGGAATGGCTGAACAAATTGTGGTATATGCGGGTGATGGAATACTATTGTGCTAAGAGGAATAATAAACTGGAGGAGTTCCAGGTGAACTGGCAAGACCTCCAGGAACTGATGCAGAGTGAGAGGAGCAGAGCCAGAAGAACATGGTACACAGAGTCTGATATACTGTGGTAAAATCGAATGTAATGGACTTCTGTACCAGCAGCAATGCAATGACCCAGGACAATTTTGAGGGATTTATGGTAAAGAACGCTACCCACATTCAGAGGAAGGACTGCAGGAGAGGAAACATATAAGAAAAGCAGCTGCTTGAACACAAGGTTTGGGGTGGACATGATTGAGGATGTAGACTTGAAACTACCACACCAATGCAACTACCAATAATTTGGAAATAGGTCTTGATCAAGGACACATGACAAAACCAGTAGAAAGGTGCATCGGCCATGGGTGGGGGGACTGCGGGGGGTGAAGGGGAAAGTAGGAGCATGAATCATGTAACCATGTTAAAAATGAATATTAATAAATGTTTAAATTAAAAATAAACGGGCAACTAGTAAGGAGCATAGGCTGTACAAGTGGAGCTTAATACTTATTGTGCTGAGCCTTAGCCATAGAACTGTACAATGAAAGGTTCCTTCAAGAAGCTTGGCTGCTTGGTTATTGTCTTTCATAGAAGAAGACATCATGGGGTAATATCTTGGCTCCCCCATAAACTGGCTTTAAGTGAGGCAGAGTGACACAAAGTTGTCGCCTCACTCTCTTCCAGTCATCAAAGTCCAGCGTCAGGACAAAAGTAAGATGACTGGAAATGACCCAGGATGCGGTGGATGACTTTGGCTTCTTTGTTGTCTAACTAAGGTCTAAACATTACACAGTACCTGCTTCAGCTGCCTTCATGGCTGTTAGAAAAAATTTGTTCTTATTTGCCTATTCCACTAGAGAAAAATCTTTACATGCATAGACACCTCCCTGACTTACCAGTAGGTTTGAGGCCTGCCACAGTTTACCCCCAATCTGGTTTAATGTAATGGAGGAGACTATGCAAATATATACAAAGTAACCTCTCTCTCTCTGTCTCTCTCTCTCTCTCCACTCTCTCTCTCTCTCTGTCTCTCTCTCTCTCTCCACTCTCTCTCTCTCTCTATCTCTCTCTCTATCTCTCTTCTCTCTCTTTCCCTCTCTCTCCCTTTCTCTCTCTTTCTCTCTCTTCTCTCTCTCTCTCTTCTCTCT
>NW_025348779.1:0-416 GCF_016433145.1 Gracilinanus agilis
CCGCCAAAGGTAGTGCTGGAAGGGCTCTATTCGCTCGTTCTCGGGGAGAAGGGCAAAGTGGCCCGAGAGTCCCTGCAGTCCCGGGTTTTGAGCTGGAAGGGACCTTCAGGATCTCAGCTAGGATTTGGCAGGGGAGGAAATAAGCGCAGAGGAGGTTTCACAACGTCCATCCCCAAATTCCTACAGGTAGCAAGAAGCAAATTTGGCCATCTTGGCCCGATCCTCTGATGCTCAGGGCAGAGCCTCTTCACGGGCAGTCCCGAGGGCACCCTCGCCCCTAGCTGGCCCGATTCCACCCGTGTTAGGGGCTGATTTGGTAGAGAAGTCTAGAAAAGGAAACTTATTGCACTAAAAACAAAAACCAAATTTCAGAAAAGCCTGAATGAGGAGCCAAATCCCTTTGTCATGCTGGCTTG
>NW_025348779.1:480-7794 GCF_016433145.1 Gracilinanus agilis
GGGGGGGGGGGGGGGTCCTTCAAGGCTAAGAACATTTGGACATGCATGCGTGTGCAAACCTGGACGCATGCATCCATACACGAAGCAGTGGCTCATCCCCACGGAATGAGCTGTGCCAGACAACTGCATTTCCTGGAAAAATTGAAGTTTGTCCCCTTTGAAGCTAACGCTGTGTGGATCCATACCGCAGGATCTTAGAACGCAGCTGGGTTGGGATTCGGGACTAGAGAAGTTGGGTTTTCCCCCCTCCCTCTTCCCTGGGCGGCGGGGGTGGGGGAAGATCATCTGCTCCAATCCCCTCCTTGTACAGGGCGGAAAACTGAGATGCTAAGATGCTGAGAGCTTGAGAGCGCTTTGCTTCTGGGCACGGCTGCGAAGTAGCCGCTCCGCTCCGGGATTGGGAAGCCTTTCAGCCAGCGCTCCTTTCGCCGCAGAGTCCTGCAAAGGGCCTCTGGAGGGTAAGGGGCACTGGGAGGGAACCCCATGGTCGCGGCTCTAGTTAGGGGCACCGGGAAAGGGGCAGCTAGGGCAACTTCTGGACCCTGACAGGGACCTGTTGAGTAGCGCTATCGTTGGCAGCGGCGGCGGCAGGTGTCCGCTCCTGCCACAGCCAGCCCGATCCGCCTGGGGTCCTGGAGGGGCTCGTACCACTGCCGGCGCTGCGGTCGTTGCCGCTGCCACCTCTCCCAAAGCTTCATCCCCTTTAGATGCTCCTGCCCTCACCTCTGCCGTTTTTCCCGGAGAGGCTCATGTCGCCACCCTTCGTGCCTCTTTTGCCGTTCCCGCCGCCGCGCACCTAAAGCTGCTGGTACCAGCAAGTGCGTTGGGGGGTGTGCAAAGTTGGCCTTTCTGGGGACTCGCCCCGCGCCCGGCGGTGGGAACGGCACTAGAGTCTTGGACAGCGGCCCAAGGAGCCTCTCCGGGAAAAACCAGAGGCAGCACAAGCAGCCACAGGGGCTTGAGAGAGGTGGCGGGAGAGGTACAAACCGAGCTGAAGCCATAGGCAGGCTCTTGGCTCCTTCAGCCTTGCTGCGCCGCCAGCCATCGTGGCTTTTTCTGCACCCCCACTCCCCCACCCCTCCCCGCCAAGACCCTCCCGGTCTAGAGCGAGGGGCATTGGCAAAGCAGGAGCTGCAGTAGGGGAGGGGGAAAGGAGGGAGCAAGGGGGTGAAGGAGGGGGTGAGATGGCTGNCCTCAGGGGGGGGGGCTAGGCGGAGCCAGAGGAGCTCTCGGCCAATCGGCAAGAACCCTAAGCCCCGCCCACACCGCCAAGAGCCTTGGTTCTCTGGCGCGCAGCTCTCGGGTCTCACTTGCTCGCGCTTCGCTCCGGACGACGGTCAAGCCTCTCCTGAGCCAGCCAGAGCTTCTCCGCCCCCCAGCGCCCTCCGGCGCCCCCCAGCGCCCTCCGGCGCTCCTCACCTGCTGCCCTAGCGCCCCTTCGGTATCCTGCCACCTACTTTATTCCACCCAGCCCCATACCAGCCACCTCTGCCCTCCACTGCTCCCTAGCCTTCTAATTTCTCCCCTTTTCCCCCTCTCGCAGCCTCTCTGCTCCCCTGCTGCCTCCCACCCCTTCTCTTGTTGCTTCCCGCCTTTCTCCACTGCCACCAGGTATTGGCCTTGCATGCTTTTTCTCCCTTAGCTCCAAATTGAAGCCGCTTGTCTCAGGGCAAAAGCAGAGGCTGGGGGCAGCTCAGAGGGCGCCAGGAGAAAACCTGGAAGATTTTTCGTTTAAATTTCTTTTCTTTTAAATTTCTTAAAATTATTTTCTTTTAAATTCCTTAACGTTTGACAAGATTCGGTTGTCGGGTCTTTCGCCCGAAGGTAATGAGTTTTCTCTTTTATTCCCCTCCCCCCCGTGGGTGGAGGGCATCTTAGTGGGGTGGGGTGGGGTGAGGTGGGGAAATTTAGACTCTCCTGTGGCCTTTTGGGCTTGGAGCTGTGGATTTCCATGGGATCTAGCCCTACGTGGGCGTTGGGGTATGTCTGAGAATTTGGGGGGGAGGGGCTAATGGGCTTTTTGTAAGGTTAAGGGGGACTGGTTTCATAGGCTCTGGAAGGAAAAACCACTTTACAGATCGTCTAGACGCTTTTTCTCCTTTTATGGGGAGAAAACTGAGGTACTGGGTGTGGGAAACTTGCCCCAGGTTGCACAGTAAATGGCAGAGCAAAGATTTGAACCCAGGGCTCCAAACGACAAATTTAAGAACTTTGGCAGGTTCTGGGGGCAAGACTGGGTGGGGAAAGAGCCAAATTTGCTCCTGACGTTTAACTTCGAAGCAGATACAGTTAAAAATGAGCGGGGAGGGGGGCAGATGGGGTGTGTGTGTGTGGAGGAGACCTTGGCAGGGATTTAAGAATCCCTATGTTCAGACCTGGGCTCCTCCATTGATGAGCACTGGAGAGGGCTGTTGGAGGAATGAAGAGCACCTGTTGCCAAGGCTAAGATGTCTTAAGGTTTTTTTAATGTAATAGAATCAATGGAGCACAAAAGGTCTTGGGAGCCCCCACTGTGTGCCAGGCACTGTAGGGGCTCCAGAAGACTAGAGGGCTAAGATCTAGGGTCGTCAGAGTGCTGGGGTTCTTTCTTAGCTCTGTCACAGACTGGCTATGTTCTCTAGGCAAATACCCCTGTTTTTTTCTTAGCCTCAAAATAATGAGGATTGGACTAAATGGTCACTAAAATCCTTTGCAGCACTAGATTCTGTGATCTGATGCTAGACAAATCTGTGCGGGTGGAGGGACATGAGGGAGGGGGGAGATGGCGGGGGAAAGGCACTATATGAAATATTGGTGTGGGCACAAGAATGATGGGAGGGGTAAAGGGGTGGGGTCATTGGGAGCTAGGAGCTTGTCTTGGTGCTGGAGAGAAATGGTTGATGAAGATGGTCTGGGGTGCTTGGTTTTCAGGGGTTCCCTAAGGGACCAGTATAGTGGGAGGTAGAGGGTGACTATTGGGGTTCAAGGGGCAGGAGTTAACATCTAGCTATCCACTGGGGTTTATTTCTAGCTGGACAAACCTCTCTTCAGAACCTGAGAACCATGCACCCTGGGGATTTGGGGGGGGGCAGAGAAAATGTCTTGTTGTCCCTTCCTGATATGCTGAGGAAGTGGATTGAGCCTCTGGGCAAAAGGAGGGGAAGGGGAAGGAAAGACCCTCCTTAGATATATTTACTGGTGCTATTAAAATGGAAAAATGAAAATGAAAAAAAATTATAACCTTGTTATGGTATCTTTTGCTTTGTAAATTGCTTTCATGTATGTTACTGTCTCATCCTAAAGCAACCCTGTGGGGTAGCTAGGAATAGAAATCACTGGCCCATTTTACACAAGGGGAAACTGAGGCTTAAAGAGGTGAAAGGACTGGCTAAGATCATCTAGTCCCACCTCCCTATTTTATAGATGAAGAAACTGAGGCACAGAGATGAGGAAGGGATTTTTGCTCCCAGTCTCACAGCAGAACCAGCACTATAAGTCAATTTTGTCATTTCCCCCCCTCTACCACCACCACCAAGAAAATGATTTTCAGATCTTAGAGATCATCTGGTTCCTCCCTCTCATTTTATATATGAGGAAACTGAGGCCCTCTGACAGAAAAGGGAATCTGATTATGGTGACGCAGCTAAGAAGAGGCAAAGCCAGATTTAAAAGCCAGTTTTCTGTCCTCTCCCTCCCCTGAAACTGCTCCCCACCCAATACTTGAGTTTCCTGGCACATAGTAGGCATTTAAGCAATGCTTGCTGCCTGAGAATACCTGATTTTCAAAGCTTAGAGCTCATTTGATCCCACCCCCTCATTTTATAAATGAAGAAACTGAGGCAGAGACCAGGAAAAGGTTTATTCTTTGTCACATAGATAATAAGAGTCAGAGCCAGATTTAAAAGCCAGTTATCCCCTCCCTCAAAAAAAACCAAAACACCTGACTTTCAGAGCTTGGAGATCATCTGGTCCCACCCTTTCATTTTATAAATGGGGAAACTGAGGCACCAAGATGTGGAAGGAGCTTGCACAATTAATAAAAGGCAGAGCCAAGATTTGAAGCCAGTTTTTCTATTCTAGTCCCCCCACCCATTCTATATACGCAAGCACAAACCAGGGAGATAAAGCGCACATACACTCTCACATAGACACACACACACTCACTCTCACACACTCACACGGCAAAAAACCAAGGAGTTTGGTATGATTCGAAGGGACCCTGAGCAAAAATCCTGTCTCCAAGTATCAATCTATCACAATTAACATCCCCCCACTCCCCCCCCCCACCACCCTGTGACGCAGGTAGTGTAGCAGAAATTCATTACTTTGGCTTTTGAAGGCTTTTTTTCATCTTGGATTCACTATGGTGCAAATCCTTCAGGGAAGAGCCACACCCTCCTTCACCCCTAGCTCCTCCCCCCCCATCTAGCTGGGACTAGTTTACCCATGTTTAGAAGCTACGCCCAGCTGCAGTGTGACGCAGGATAGGAGGAGGGGGCAGAGGTTGGAAGAGGTGTGGATTGGGCTCCTGAGGCCCAAGTCACCTCCTCTGCAGGTTTGCTGAGGGGCCAGCCCCTTTCTGTGGGATAGCCTAGACTAAAGCATCCTAGATTTCTAACTAGAAAGAATTTCCTAGGGCCTCTAGTCCAATCCCTTCGTTTTTCAGAGTTAACTCAGCCCTGGAGAGGATGAAGGACTCACCCAGGATGGTCCACATTAAGGGGCAGAAGTGGCATCCAAATCTGAGAGCTCTGAACCCAGAATTTCAGAGAATGGCTGAGCTAGGAGGACCCTTAGAATACAGAAGACAGGGCCAAGGAGAGAAATGGCCTTAGAGAGCAGTCATCCTCCCTCCTTTCGTTTTACAGAGGGGGAAAATGGGGTTCAGAATCAGGACATAGGTCTCCTGCCTCCTGGTACTAAGGGTGACATTAGCAACAAAGATGTTCACACTCACATGTGGCACAATGGTAAATAGTCATATTGAAGAATGGGCCCCAATTTCCCAGGAATTAGAAAACTGGGTTTCAGCCCTTCCCTGGCTAGGTGATTTGGTAGAAATTGGATTATCTTTCTGGGCCTCAATTTCCCCATCTGTAAGACAGACAGATTGATGAGTATTTCCCAAACTATGTATATTCTACTGAGCCTGAGTGTCCCCTGCAGTGTAAAAAATGATGGTGATATTTGAAAATATGAAAGTCTACATGTTTTAAAATACAGGTTGTGCTTTTCAGTGTTAAAATAAGCTTAATTTTGGGGACAGCAGGGTAGCTCAGTGGATTGAGAGTCAGCCCTAGAGACTGGGAGGTCCTAGGTTCAAATTTGACCTCAGACACTTCCCAGCTGTGTGACCCTGGGCAAGTCATTTGACCCCCATTGCCTACCCTTACCAGTCTTCTGCCTTGGAGCCAATACACAGTATTGACTCCAAGACGGAAGGTAAGAGGTTTAAAAAAATTTAAAAAAAATAAGCTCAATTTCCTGTTTTCCCTCCTCTCTCGCCCCCCCCCCTATCTTGGAAGGTATTCAGTATATTAAGAGCCATTGAAAATGTATGTTGAACTGAGATATGGACAAACGAGGCTGGTGAACAGTGGTCGGGGTGAGATTTCTAGAGTATTTGGTGATTTTGTGACGCATCAGTGGATCCTTCTAATAAATAAAGTCCTTGAGAAGATTCTGGATTTTTCCATGAATTAGACGCGCATTACGGTGTAGTGATTTGCCTGGTAAAATAGCGCTTAGGAAGAGGCAGCGCTGGGACTTAAGTGGTATATGACGCTTATTACTTCTGTGGTTTAGTCTTATCTAGCAGGAAAAGCAGTCCCCTGCTTTTGCAGTCAGAGGGTTTGCTCCAGAGGTGGTGTGGTATCTTGTGTGTGCGTGTGAGCGTGCACAAGGTGTGTTATTGCCATTATATATGCATTTATTTGAAAAAGGATCAGACATTGGCAGAAAATGAGAGCCCTGTCCTGGAGAGGCTTCAGGGAGGGGAGGGGGCTATAGTTGGAGATCCTGCCAATTTCTTACCTTCTCTGCTTCCTTTTTGTGCTCAGAATCTTAAAGCCATTGGGAAAACAAATTGCCTATCAGTGTCTCCTCTTTGCAGCATACGGTGGCATGATGGGGGGGTGGGGTAGGGGGCTTGACTCAGAGCTTATTGTGTATTCTATCTTCAGCTCCAAGGGGCCCCTGCACCAGGTCCAGAAGTGGGTCCCTGGGAGAGTTTGTATTGGGAAGAGGGGTGGGGCTTTGGGAATCAATTAAGTAACTACTGTGTGCTAGATTTCAGTTCAGCCATACAGACATGGATTAAGGAGTTCTAGTATGCTAAGCAGTATTAATGCCAGATGATGGGGAGTGAAAGATGATTAAGACATTGCCCCCTCGTCCCAGAGTTTCTAAAGCTAAAATGAAGATGGGATGGGGAATATAGAGGCCCAAATAGCATTGATACTCACTAGGATCTGGGAAGTGTCTAGAGAAGTTTCTGGAACCAGAGATTATGTTTGAGCTGCAAGGGACCTCAGAGGCCATCTAGTCCCACACCCTGATTTTACAGAGAAGGAAACTGAGGCTCAGTGAACTGAAATTATTAAGGATCATAAATCTAGAGCTTGCAGGGACCTCAGGCCATCTAGTCCAACTCCCCCTTTTTGCACAGGGAGAAACTGAGCCCCCAAAAGGTATAGTGACTAGCTCAGTGTCACAATCCTCAGAAACAGACTTTGAACCCAGGTCCTTTGACTTTAGACCTGGTGTCCTTTTCACTCTCTCAGCTACCTGAGATGAGAGCACTCCATTCTGAAAGGGAATGAAGGGAAAATCGAGATCAGAAAAGGCTGCTGTAGGGAGGAGGTGGCATCTGGACCACCTCTAAGGATTTCTTTCAGTGGGGAAGTACTTAGATGAATGAATGGGAGATTTGAGCCAAGGCACAGAGACAGGCAAGGTGGCTTTGGAGCTTGTAAATCCAGTGTGTCAGGCACATAGGATACTGCCTATAGCCTAGGGACAGTGGAAAATGATGCTGGGGGCCTCAATTCCAGGCTGAGGAGTTGAGATTTGGGGTGGCAGGTGATGGAGAGCCACCGAGAGTTTCAGGAATGCAGGGCCCTGGTGAGCCTGTACTTCAGGAAGCTGATTTGGGGCATCTGGGTTTGAAAGTGAGAGAGGCCACTTAGGACAATTCCAGGTGGTCCAGGCAAGATGCTCTGAGGGCTTCTAGTAAGGTGGGGCTAAGTGATCGGGACCCAGAAGGGGAGGGTGGATTCGAGAGTTTTCTGCAGTAAGATCTAGAAGCATGGGAGGGACTAATGGAGGGCGGGGGAG